>NW_026624361.1:27944-30842 GCF_030028575.1 Malurus melanocephalus
TCCCTCGCCATCCCTGGGAAAAGCCGCCCCAGGAATCGGGTCCCACCCACCCGCTCCCGGGAGGAGCCGCCCGGGGGTCCGGTCAACCCTCGCTATTCACGGCAAAAGCCGCCGGAGGGGTGCGAACCCCTCACTCCATCCGCGGGAGGAACCACCCGGGGGTCCGGTCATCCCCAGGAAAAGCCGCCCCAGACGTCCGGTCCCTGCGCTCCCCTCGCCGCCCCCGGGAAAAGCCGCCCCAGGGGTGCCGACCCCCCTGGCCATCCCCGGGGGCAGCCACCGGAGGCGATCCAGTCCCTCCGCTCCGCTCCGCCCCCGCCATCCCCCGGAGGAGCCCGACGGGTCCGAGCATCCCTCGCCACCCCCGGAGGAGCCGCCCCGGGGGATTCGGTTCCCCCCTCTCCGTTCCCTGGAGGAGCTGCCCGGGGATCTGATTCTCCTCTGCTGCCACAGCCCCCGTGGAGGAGCCGAGGGAGGGGAGCCCCACCGGGCCCCCAGCTCAGGCCATCCCTCACAGCGGAGAGTGCTGAGCACTCAGACCCACCTGGCTGGGCTTTCTGCCCTTTCCCCGCCCGTACCCAGCGTGTGTTCGCTCATCAGCTGTAACCTGTGTGTGTCCGGGTCTGCACCAASCCACGGTCCCTGTGGGGCCATTCCGGGGCCCGCTTCGGCCCCCCGAGCACGGCAGCGCCCTCCTGTCCGTGCCCTCCGGAGCTGTTCCAGCACAGAGGGTGTGATGGATCACAGGTGAGGCAGCTGAGCTCTYCCCGCTGAGCAGCCTCAAAGGAAAAAATTCACCGTGCGCTGTATTTACAGTGTGAAAGAACAATTAAAGGAAGCTGCTTCAACAGTCTAAGTGGAGGAAGCGCGATAGCTCAATAGTTATTGATCCYCTCCAGACACGCACGCTGCTTTGTTGGAGCTGGAGGAGCCCTGCCTGATGCAAGGGAAGTGGCAAGAAAAAATAAAAAATGGTCCCGTAAATTAAAACTCCCAGGGAATTACACGAGAGGAAATGGAGGTGTATAAGCAATTTTTGGTGGTATAGTAATCTGTAACTCTACTGTTTGGCTGTCTAGAATTAAAATGAATGTTCCTATCCGGTTACCCCGCGAGCAGGAAGGTATTTAATTGGTGCTTGTGCCAGTGGATGGCAGGGTGGAAACAGAGAGCAGAAAGACAAATAGGAGCATTAGCAGTTGTTAAAATCCCCCAGGGAARCTGGCTCCATGTGCTCTCTGTGCCAAGGGTGGGGGTTGTCCCCTGGTCGATTGTGACAAACAGCCCCAGGTGACAAACACAGCCTGCGAAACTTAAGGACATTCGGGGCCCTCGGTGGTGGAAAATGTTTGGGCAAAGGTGCTCTCAGAGGACTCTGCTGTGTGGCGTGGTGCTCCAAGGTGTCACTGCAGTCACACRYGGTGACACGCCCGGCTCCGGCTCCCTGATCCCCGTCTTCTGCTCAGCACGGGGCTTTCCCCCGCTGGAGGGGCCCAGCAAGGGGCAGAGTGGACATCGGCGGTAGCTGACCATCCCAGCTGCAGGGAGAGGCCGAAGCACACCAACTGCATGCCAGGGGAGTGCTCTGCACCTGCACTGACCCAGAGTGAGCCGGGGATTGAGGGCTCTCCGTCCACAGCGTGAGCCCTGGGGTTTGTGGCAGTGCCGGAGCTGTTCTGTTTGAACACCTGGGGCAGGGATTTCTGGAGAGAGGCCGGAGGAGGCCATCRAGATGATCAGAGCACTTCTTCCATGAAGAAAGGCTGAGCCAGCTGAGATTGYTCAGCCTGCAGGAGAGAAGATTTGGGGTGACCAAACTGTGGCCTTTCAAGACCCGAAGGGTCTGACAAGAAGGATCAGTGACTCAGTCAAGGGATTCCAAGGGAWGGAGGGACAGRACRAGGGGGAATAGGTTCAAAYTGAAAGARGGYAGGGATGGATGGGATATTGGGAAGGAATTGCTGKCTGGGAGGGTGGGRAGGCCSTGGCACAGGGTGCCCAGAGCAGCTGTGGCTGCCCCTGGATCCCTGGCAGTGTCCAAGGCCAGGCTGGACATTGGGGCTGGGAGCAGCCTGRGACAGTGGRAGGTGTCCCTGCCMWKGSARGGGGKGGAAAAATYGGTTATTCAAGGTGCCTTCCAGCTCCAACCATTCCATRGCTCTATGATTCCCTCTTGCAATTAGCAGCAATAGCGCAGAAACACGCTCCTATTTCCCTCTCAAGGGTGGGAGTTGGTTTGGTTGGTGGGGGCTTGGTTTGGGTGAAGATTCTGAATATTTATTAGCAGCGCTGCAGGAAACCAGGGCAGCACCTCGCAGGACCTTGGCAGCTGTCCCCGACGCGGCGTGAACAACAAACCCTGGCAGTGCCCCGGGCTCTCACACCGCCCTGGCAACAGCGAGGCGGCTTGGCAGGGTCAGTCCCGGCGCCGCCGGACAAAGGGGCTCTGTGCGGAGCTGCGATTAACTCCGGCCGGCTGCAGTCAGCCTCTCATCAGCGCCCAGCGTCCTGCCGGTGCCACCCCACCTGTGCCACCCCACCTGTGCCACCAACTGTGCCACCACCTGCGGGAGGCAGGAGCCGCTGCTCCCCGCCGTGAGCTGGGTGCCAGCGCAGGATGCGTCTTCAGCCAGGATAAAGACAGACAGCACGACAGCGCGATGAACAGCTTAATTAACCACTCTGGAGCCTGGCTGGATAGTCACGGCCCCTGACTAGATAATCTGTGCTGCATCCTCGAGCGCGAGGGATTGTGTCTGTTCTCAAGCAGGGGGAAGCAAAGCTCTCAAAAAGCTGCCCGAGTGTKTACAGCAATTTCCCGCTGATTGGCGAGGAGGGACCTGGCACGCTCGATCAAAGCCGGCAGCGCCGGTGCCTCAAGTGTGTCGGTGACGGGAG
>NW_026624361.1:31460-64622 GCF_030028575.1 Malurus melanocephalus
CCGGGAGCATTTTTGACACCCGATCGCCTCAGTGCCGCCGGGCACTCGCCGCTGTGAGCAGAGCAGCCCGGAGGCGCAGGGGTGACGCTCGGGCTGTGCTGTGGCACTCCTGCCCTGCCCGGGGGCGAATATCACTGTGCTTGTGTAAAAACGCTCTTACATTTGTCTCGCATCACTTCCCTGTGTCCCCCATTACAGGATGTATCCAACATCTTTTGGGGGTCAGATCGCTGGCTGCCGAAATAAGAGGGACCTGAGTGTCTCRTGAGTGAGTTTCAGATGTCCCCTGCCAGCTCTGGCCTCGCTGGCACCAGTGAGGTGACACTAGCCAGGCTGACACTGTCCCTTCCCTCTGGGCTCAGCGCATCCTCCTGGGCTCCCTGCCTTTCCCAGGCACATCCCCGGTGCTTTATCAGCCCTGGGAGTGTGGAGCAGCAGCATGCCCTGGCATGGAGTGTTAACGCTTTCACAGGCCCACACACAGCAGGCACTGAGCAAAGACCCCTTTTTATCCATAACAAGTTCTATAAAATGAAGAATTGGTGTAAAAGTGGCCGCATTTCCAGAGGTGCTAAGGCCTGGCTGCTGAGCAGCATCGCAGTGCCCGTGAGGAAAAAAACACATTATAAATCAGAACTGTGTGGGCTGCCTTCTCTCTGCATGGATGGGGAACGCTCAGGAATTGCTCTCCTGGGATCAGCCTCAGTTTCCAGCTGAGCACTGACCACCTCCAGGGACGGAGGATTGTGCGGTGGGGCAGGGTGAGGGGGTTGTGAGAGCAGGTTCTGTGTGTGAGGCTGAAAAAAGAAAACTGTTCCTGGCCCCGGCAGCCTCCTCTCCCAGCTGCAGGCTGCCCAACCCACATCCACACACTGCTCACCAAATTTCAGCTTTCCTCAGCACTTCGAGCTCACAGCCCAATTTTGTTCCGTCAGCTGTATTATTAATCAGCAGGCTGCAAATTATGTTGCTGTAACCCACGTACTTTTTATATTTTAAACTGAAAATGAAATAAATTGGTGCATAGTAAACAAATCCCAGCTTTCTGGCAGCAGCAGGCGGCTGAGCGAGGGGAGCCCTGGGGGATCTGGGGCCAGGACAGGTGGGACCCCAGAGAGAGACACCTTGTCCCGGTTGGAGCCCTGGTCAGCGGATTGGGATAACCAGGGAGGGATTGTCCAGCCAGGCTCCCTGGGATCCCAGGGTGGCAAACACACCCCCATGAGATCATCCCCTCCTGTTCCTCACCCAGCGCCCTCTGGGTCTGTGCAGCTGGGATGGAAGACCCCAAACACCCCCTGCCTGCTCCCACACCCCACATCAGGGAATGGAGCTGGGGAAGGGTCTGGAGCCCCAGGAGCGGCTGAGGGAGCTGGGAAAGGGGCTCAGCCTGGAGCAAAGGAGGCTCCGGGGGGACCTTGTGGCTCTGCACAACTCCCTGACAGGAGGGGACAGCCAGGGGGGTCGGGCTCTGCTCCAGGGAACAGGGACAGGAGGAGAGGGAACGGCCTCAGGCTGGGCTGGGGAGGGGCAGGAGGGACACTGGGGAAAATTCCTTCATGGAAAGGGCTGTCCAGCCCTGGCACAGCTGCCCAGGGCAGGGATGTGGTCCCCATCCCTGGGGGGGTTTTCAAGCCCTGTGGATGTGGCATTTGGGGACATGGGTCAGTGGTGGCCTGAGCACTGCTGGGAGTGGCTGGACTCGATGCTCTGAGGGCTTTTCCAGCGCCAGTGGTTCTTTGATTTCAGAATCACAGAACCCCCACATCGCAGCCGCACAGAACCCCCCAGAGCCGGGCACAGCCCTGGTCATTGCTCAGCCTCAAACAGAGTGAGCATCTCTCCAAACACGGGCTGCGAGAAAAGGACAACATGAAATATTTAAAAAGCTCCTTTGACTTCCCAACCTTTCGTGCAGAGAAAGGACGGGCACGAATGCCGAAGGAGAGGCTGATTGATGGTCAGAGCAGAGCGAGCCTCCCGTGTCCGGGTTTCATATTCAAGCCTTCATAAAGGTCAGTTTGTATTTCTAGCACATGGAACAGAAATGCCATTTAATAATGCATATACCTTTGGAGCCCTACCTGTTGCTGGGAGGTGAGGGCTTAGCAGGGCTCTGGCACGGCTTGGTGGTGGTTTGCACGTCGGTGTGAAGCCGTGCTGGAGTGGTCCAGCTGAGTTAGCCCTGGGTTAGTCACTCCTCCGAAACCACTCTGCCTTTGCACTGATGCCATCAGGAAAAGATGAAYTCTCCAGGGGAATGAGTGACAGCAATGTGTGATCGACTGCCCTGGAGTCATATTAATACACAAGAATAAAGTGGAAATTAAAAACAGCAGGACAGAAAAGTGTTGTGAGTGCCAGTCTGGGGAAATAAAACCRCTCTGGCTTGCTGTGCGCGCTGTTCAATCCTTCATGCTCGCTCTGATGTCTCCCCTAAGCGTTATAAATCAAACTGATAGTTAAATATTGGTGTCTGGGCAGGTAAAGCCTGGCTGGTGGGGGCAGGTGCAGGGAGTGGGGCAGCCTGTGGGTCGTGGTGCTGCACCACAGGAATTGCCGGGGCACGGTGCCCTTGCCCATCCCGCTGTGCCTGAGGCCATCACACCAACCTCCAGCCCTCCAGGGCAGCCATCCCCCCTTTCCTGCCTCTCCTCACCTTCAGGACAGGTGCTGGGTGTGGGCTGGTGCCTATCAGAGGGATGGCTCAGCTTTGTGTCGCTGCAGCAGAGCCGCTGTACCTGAGGGTCCCCCTGCCCTGCCCGCAGCAGGCGTGGCACCTGGCTCTGGGTGGACTTGGGTGGCCACCACTGGACACCAGGGCACGAGCCAGGGCCCTCCCGTGGGCTGTCTTCTGGGGAAAGGGCTCCTCACAGAGCCTGCAATTGGAATCAGGAGGGGGAAATGTTGGAGCACAGGATCTGCCAGGCACAGGTGCAGCATTGCCCCCAGCCCTGCTGGCTCCCCCAGTGAAGAATGGGGAGCTGCACCGAGGAGGAGGAGGGCTGGGACATGCCTGGGAGCAGCACTGGCCCGGGGCTGGCTGATGGGGCAGAGGCCAGCACAGAGCAGCAGGTGCGGGGAATATGGGAGGGGGCAGTGGATGCAATGTCCACACACAGAGCTCCTGGACTGGCTCCGTGTGGTGAAAGCGGCGTCGCAGAACAACCCGTGCACTTGTTATTTATTGCACATCTTTGTTCCTGCTCTGTGCCCGCACAGCCTGTCCCTGCTGCCCTGCTCCCATTCCCACAGCTGCACCCAGGCACCCTGAAATAACAGGAGATTCACTCCTGACTCCACTTTCCCACATTACTCATGGTTTAGTGCTGGTACAAGAGCGCCCATCTCCCGCCACACCAGGGTGAAAGCGGCGAGTGTTGCCACTCACCAGCTGCGAGGGATCCCAGCCTGCTCCTTCCACCTCACCGGCAGCAAAACTAGACAAGAACAAAGCTTCTGATTACCCAAACTGTCATCAATTTACCATCAACTTCCTTGAAGGTTTCCTTTTCCTTCTGTTCTATTAAACTGACCTAAAACTGCCAAGGCGAAGAAGAAAGATGAAGTCTCTCTCACGTCGTAGGCAGCCACCTTTGCAAATCCTTGGGAACAAGCTTGTCACAACTTCCTGGCACCGGGGGAAGCCTCCAGAGCAGCTCTTCTCTGCCCGCCCACATTTCCCATCTCTTTTCACCTCCTCTGTTATTTTTTACATGTGCTGCACCAGCCTTTACGCGCTGAGAACATCTGGGAGCAGAGGCAGGACACCCTGAGGTGACCCTCCTCCCAAATCCATGTGCTGGGGCCTCCAGGGATGGCCTCAGAGAGCCCAGAGTGTGCCAYAGTCCTGCTCTGTCCTGGTTTAGGAGGCAAGGCCTGACCCCCAAAAATCTCCCTCCCGCCCTGCATCCCTCCCTCGCCCACCACCCTTCCCCGCTCACTGCACCAGCCATTTACCCCAGAACCCCGCTCATTAATGAAAGCTCTAATTAACAGCACRGTCTGTGCTGCTCCTAAGCCCCAGAGCTGCAGGTCCAGCCCCGGACACCGGAGCTGCGATGGACGGGGAGAGCCCAGGAGAGCAGGAAGGCAACACAGGGGTCTGCAGCTCCACAGCTCTGCAGTGCCCGGCTCAGCTACTCCTCTGACTGTTCCACACTAGAAACCCAACTACAAGGAAGGAAACAGATGGAATTATTATAAATCTGTTTATTTCTCTCTAAAAGCAGAGGCCTTTCTCTCGTGAACTGGTGTCAGACMCAGATGATGCCCGGGTTAAGCAGCACCATCCCAAAGCTGCTGTTCCCCCAGCCTTTGGAGCAAATCCCTTGCCATAGATCCCAGCTGAGCTCTAATGAAGGAGCTGTCCCAGGAGCAGCTCACCTGCTCGTCTGGGTGTTCCTGCGCTCTCCCAGCTCCCAGAGTTTGCATTCCTGATTGTTTGCAGGACCGAGCCTGCAGAAAGCAGCCAGCTGGGTTACCCACTGCACKGACTTTCACAGGGCATTGCTCCAAATAATCTGGGAGAAGCATGGGAAGCAGAAGAGAAATGAAAGTGGGGGTTAGTCATGGCCTTCCTATTTATTCGTAGATTATTTTACCCATTAATTAAAACCGAGCATGCCTCAGAACGGGCACTGCTTCCCTGAGGTCCCAATTAAGCAGGATGGCTTTGCAGCAGCCTCAGTGGGCATGCGAGGGGCTGGGCAGGGGCACAGGGACGGATGGATGGGGATAATGAAGGAGCTCTGGACATGTGCAGGCAAAGCTCTCGAGTGACCTTCAGCAGCCCGTTTTGGGCAGGCTGGGCGGCGAGTGCCAGGAGATGCTATCTGCTCCGAGAACAGCCCAGATGAGGCATCCTCCAGCCCTTTGTGCTTCAGGTCCAACGCCTTGGGAGCGTTCCAGCCTCAGGAATCACCACAGCCAACTKCACTGCAAGATAAATTCCTGTTCTACTCCCCCAGGACTGGCCATTTTCCTGCATTGCTGTTCTAATTGCAGAGGGTAGTTTAAAGCCCAAGAACCTGTTTTGGAAAGGGTGGAAGCTGTCCAGCCTGCCAGCCCCTCTGATCCCCAGACATGCTGAAGCTGAGCAGGATTTTTCTGCATTATCCTTGTGGCAGGGGGCAATTTGAATGCACAGCTCGGCCCCAAACCCCAAAAAGCTGGCATGGCAAGGGGTCAGGGAGCTGACACCGATGACAACCTCCCTGCAGAGAAGTTGCCAGCCCAGCACTGACAGCAGCACCCGGGTGTCTCACAGGGAGCGTGTTTGAGATAATGCCCAAGGTAGTTTGGGAAGGGAGCTTTTGATTGATGCTGCTGTGCCTTTTCTAGAGGGTCTCATCTGGGAACCCACGAGGGCCAGGCAGGCAGCAATGCAGAGCTGTGCTCTTCCACCCCGAGCTGAGGACATGCAAACACCCTACACCCAACCCCACCCCTTATCCAAACCCCACTGCTGGGTGCTTACTCTGGGGGATGAGGGACCATCACAACAACTTCCACGCCAAGTGTGAAATTCGCAAACAAAACTTCAGGAGTTTTTGTGGACTCTCTGATTTTATAGCTCCTTTGAACCAGGAGTCCTTACAAACCTTAGGAGCTCCCTTCCCCAGAGTGTGGGATGTCCAGCAGCCCAAGGATGGGTGTGGGAGCAATGCTGCGGGTTTCTGGCACGAGCAGCCAGCAGCACCCTCAGCTGCACCCCCCAAAAGCATCAGAAAATTTGTCTGCTGCTGAAGGGCTAGTGATGGTCAAGCTGAGAACCTGGCCCTTTCCCCCAGCCACATGGCCCTGGGCAAGCCCTGGTCATTGTTGGGGGTTTGAGCCCCCAAAGCAGGCACGGTACTCGGGGCAGGGCTGAGCCCCGTGTGTCCTCAGTCCCTGCAGGAATGCTGCAGCTGCGTGGGACATTTGAGCTGTTCCTCAGCCTCTCCCTTCCCAGGTGACGGCAGGCAAAAGTGTCACTGTCCTGGGACAAAGGGGACAAAGCTGATCGTAGGGATCCCCCCCTCTGCCTGTGGTTCACCTCTCGGTGCTCCCCAAGAAAGGCAAGGACAGTCCCACCAGGACAYTGTCCATCACTGGACAATGGATGGGCCAGGGCTGCCTTTATGGGAGCTGAGGGAAGGGACAGCCCCAGCTCAAAGCGACATGTGGAATCCTGCAGGATTTCCCTCTGCTGCCTTTACCTCGCTGCCCTCCCAAATTCCCTGACATCTCCAGCTCCATCTCCATGAACCAGAGCAACCAGTGGGGTCACTGGTGCCAGCCAGAGCCTTTGGGCTGGAGCAGACCCCAGGATGGAGGTGAGAGAGGCTGGACACCCTGCAGCTGACCCTCAGCACGGCTGAGGCCACCGGACCAACGGTGAGGAGCAGGAAGGCACTGCAGCGATTTTCTATGTGCAACAGATTAATCTGGAATTTTATGTTTCCAGCCAAGCAAATTGTGTCTCCTCTGAGGAACTCTGTACATCCTCTGTGTGGTTGGAGCTCGCTGCTCCCACCAGCTGAGGCTGCAAAGGAGAATGAGAGATTGGAAATGCTCCCATGGAAAGGCTGAGGAGCTTTGTGGCTGGGTGCTGCCATTAATCAAGATAATTCATGTAAGAGAGCCGTTCGAGTGATATTAGGCTCAGCAAGAGCAGACAGAGAAAATTAATTAAGGCTTTAGGAGTATAAAGAAGACTCCTGAAAATACAGATCAGATTTCTGGTGGTTTCTGTGGGCACATATAGGAAGCCAGAAAACCAGAGGGACCGAGGACCTGGAAGTCCAGGGCATATCTGGGGGTCAGAGCACGGAGGATTTGGTGGCCACTGTGAGCAAAAAGGACCCCTCAGTGGCTGGACCTGGGTGAAGGTTGGTGCAAAGGCACATTTTTATAATGAAGTGGTTCATTTAGAGGTTCCTAAGCACCCTTTTTGTGRTTGCTGGGGTTCACTTGCCTGCCCCTGAGGCCGGAGACAGTAATAAATTAAAATTCACCATCTTTGCAAGAGCCCTCCCTGCAGCCACCCCTGGCACCACTGCCCAGGTCCCCTCCCCATCATCCCCCAGATGTGGATGCAGAGAGGAGCCAGAGCTTCAACCCCTGTCCTCGCTGCTTTTGGGGTTAGGAAACATTTGGCAGATCTTTTGTATCACCCCACACCAGGGTTAGATGAGAGGGAATAAAACCAGGGGAGAGCAAAGGATAAGACGTGCTGCTCAAGCCATCTTATCATCCCTCTGCCACCTCCCTCTGTGCTCTTTGTGCCTTGAAGTGGCATTTTGCAGAGATGGAAAAAATAGGGATTGTCTTCCCCAGCCACCAAGGGAAGAATTCCCTGCGTGGGCTCCCCATCCTTCCTGCAAGGCTGCCTGGCTGCTTCCCATGCTGCCAAAAGCTGGGACCTCGGCTCTGTTGGGATGGAAATATCCCGCTGAAGGCAGATGAGTGCAAATACTGAAACCAGCATCAAAACAGCTCACGGCTGCAGAGAGCTGAGCAGAGCCTTCCAAAACCTGCACTTTGAGCTTCATCTGCTCCAAAAGTTGGCTCTACAAAGCTCTGCAGGTCTGCATCCCCCCCACCTCTGCACTGCGTGCTTCCAGCTTTTAAATAAAAAACGCTGTTTTGCTGTTTTCTGATGCTTCTGATAATATTTTGCAGAGCGTCTCCCCTGTGCTCTGTTTCCAGGCGATCTTCCCAAAGCTTGTAAAAAATCTGATTATGGGACTGAGAAACAACATCCAAGGGAACAAATCYGAAGCTRAAGTGGGAGAAGCACAGAGGCACATGGCTACACATGGGGAAGAGCTCCTGCAGCAGCATCTGCACGGGATTTGGAGTCAGGGAGACACAGAAATGGTGAAATTTTAATTTTTCACTTGCTTCCCAATCCTTYCCCAGTTCTGGGCACAGACACCTCAAAGCCCCARTCAAAAAGAACCAGAGGAACCAGARGAGCTGTRCAAGCATGGAGAAAAACCCCAAATCCCAGAAAACGCACATCCAGTGTGCTCAGACAAGGACCCAAATTAAAAGACGCAAACGGTAACTGAACCAACACCCATGGAAAATTCAGCACTCTCACCCCCACTGTCCATGGCCCTACAAATGGTGGCACCAAATTCCCTGGAGCAAAGCTGCATTCCTGGCAGCAACATCCCTGGAGCAAAGCTGCATTCCTGGCAGCAGCATCCCTGGTTGAGGAGACACCAGAACGAGGAGGGAGAGTGGGTCTGGCTCAGAGGAGAGCGAGAAATGGAGAAATGCAGGGCCAGGGCTCGCACAAAGCAGCCCCCAAGGCCAGGCACAAGGACGAGGATTTCCTCAGCCAAGGCTGGATTTRAGCTGGATACGGAGAGAGGTTTCTTTCTGTTGCAGACAGAAGCATCAGGACTTCCCARGCTGAAGGGGCAAAGGTGAAGCCAGGTGGTTTTACTGTGGAGCTTTCAAGTCCACGAACAAAAAACATCACTCCTCAGAAAGGGATTTGCCAGGCGAGAGCTCTGGGGAGYGTGGGGAGGTGGCAGCCAGGGATGGAGCACCTTGTGCAGCCTTAACCAGCAACTCGAGGGATGGTCTTGGGAAGGGCTTGAATGCCCTGAGAGCTCATCTTCCTCTGGGCAATGGGATAACACCTCAGGAACCACTCAGGGCATTGAGGCACGAATCAYAAGAGAACCCCTCCCGGCTCCCATCGCAGCGCAGAGTATTGGGGACTTGAGGTGATTTGTGACACTTTGGGGGTGGGAAATGCTGAGCGTCTGGCTCAGGTGCTTGGCAGCTCGGCTCATTCCCGCACAGACAGAATCCCCATGAGCACACCACGGCAGGCGATGGAGCAGCCAAAGCACCTCAAACCCTGCAAACAGCTCCAGGAGGGAAGGGGCAGCCGTGGGGCCGGGTGCCACCGGCACAGACATCCCTCCAGCACCGCTATATTTTATTCATAACCCGGGGTCCCGCCCCACGGCTCGCTCCTCGCATCAGAGGCTGTTTAAATTTTAATTGGCGTTCGCGTGTTCATCCATCCCCAACCAGCTCCTGCCGGAGATGTTGCCATGGCACCTCCCCGCCTGTGCCCCGCGGCACCGCGGATCSTCCGCACCCCGCGGCAGCGTGCGGGGCTCGCAGCGGGGACGCGCCGGAGCGGGCTCAAACAGGCTGCGTTTGTGTTCAGTGCGTTTTAAAGAATCAGTGAAATCGCTGCTGTCCTGCCTAATTACCCACTTCATTATCAGCAGGGGAAGGAAGCGCTGAAACTCCAGCCGTTCCCGAATTTGCCTGGTTGCTTGGAGGGGAGGAGAGAGGAGCTCGGTGGGGCTGGCTCACCAGAAGAGCCCCGGCGCTGGGCTGGGGTGTATCCTGTGGCAGAGCCCCCAGGAATTCACCGCAGGAGCAGCCTTTCCCCAGCTGCTCACACTCGCAGTCCCCTCTCCCGCCCTTGGGGTGCTCCCGGGGCCGGTTCCCAGCGGGAAGCAACCCCTGAGCCTTTCTCTCCTCCAGCAACTCAGCGACAGCCAGAAGGAAACGCTGCTGCGAAGAATAAACACAAAACACAGCGTATCWCCAGCTTGTGACAGCCAGCGTATTATTTAATTAAAAAACTCTATTAAGATCAGTGTGATTTCCCAGAGGGAAAACATATTTAGATTATTTCAGCAGCTGATGCTCACTGCTGTTACTGTAAGGCGAGAAGCAGCTCTGCCCCAGACACCCTCTGCACCAAGGAGTGATGAGAGGAGGAATATTTTTAATGCCAGTTCTTTGTGCAGTCGGGTTTCAGAGCCACTTTCACGTTGGTGAGTCTTCCCAAGGGGCAGCACAGGCTGAGAATTTACAACCCATTTATTCAGACATGCTTAAACAAGTAACCTTCTCAACCCAAGGTTTTTTTTGGGTTTAAAAGCCTTCTGACTCGTAGGATACTGCAGGAATACATTACTGGGCATCGCTAAAGAGTYAGAAAATGTAATTTTGAGTTAAACTCATCTGAAGGCAGCTTGCTGCATCATCTAGAAGAGCTCCTTTCCTTACCAAGAAACTCATGCCCTGGGGACGACACATCATCCCGAATAATTTTAAGGAAAWAAACCTGGTTTATTATATTATCTTCAAAAGATGTGGGTCTTAAGCAAAGTATTCTAGAGAAATTAGAAACTCTTATGGCAGCAGCAGGGAATGAGGGGTCCCATTAATCCTTTAATTTCATTTATTACCTTCCTCCTTAGCAAGGGTGCAGCACGGGCTCGTTAGACCTTCGATCCAGGCTGCCAAGACGACCGGSACAACCACGCTCTTCCCAGATGGAAGCAGACGAGAGACTAGCAACAAACCTGCTCTTAATTAAACATTTGTCTTGCAATTACATACTTGTGCGTAATTATCGCCATCAAGACAAACACCAACTGGATTACAGCGAGAAAAGGCAGACAGTAAAGGTTAATGGGCCCTCTTCTCCCTTTGCAATTATTCCCCAGCTCTCGCAGAGGGAAAGGCAGGATGTCCAGATCGTCTTGCCACTGCAAGGAGGCAGCAAGCCCATTCAAGGAACAATTAGCCTGAGCTGGCAGACTCTGAGATCACAGTCTGAGAGGATGGATGGTGAATTCTTTGGGATCCTGCTGCAGGCTCAGTGCAGCCTCAAGCATGGCCCACTCCAGTGCTCGKGCATCATTCCCCTGCATTCACACCTTCCCGTGTTTTATTACCCTCAGGGTCCACGAGGGTAAACCTGACCCCACTGCTAAGGGTTCTACATCTCTCTCCACACTAACTAACCCAAATTACTTACTCCTCCCTTTCACCCACTCTCAGACATCCTCACACCAGTCTTACAGCTTCTCTTTAATTTGTCCCACCAGGCAACCAGAGCCTCACAGAGGAAGGGTCCAAGCCTCGTTCTCACCTATAATTAGGGGGCTGACTATTCAATTTCTAACAGTTTGGTAGACCCAGATCTTATCTCTATTTTTTGGCTTACTTTGCAATAGCCACAAAAATGGGTTCCTGCTTCAATCTGTGGTCTGCTGTGACCATCGGGTTTCTTCTGACCTACCACTGCCGGCCAGCTCATTCCCAGCCTGCTATGTGACTCATTCCCAACCTGCAAAGTTTCTCTTTCCCATGGATATCTGTGCCTGCCATCATCCCGGGACACGGCATGAGGAGAAGGGAGGAAGCATTTAGATGCATGAGGTAGGGAAGCAGAGATGTCTGGATACTGGATTTTAACAAATTTCAATGACACAGCACCTTGACCACCTGGATAATTCATCACATCCACTTGCAGCTGAGGAGAAAAGGATGTTCAGATATAATCCAAGAGTGACTAGACAGGCTTTTGGCACTCTTGTGCTCCTATAGTGGGTATTGCAGCACCTCTCAGCCTTCCTGACATCCCTRCATACCTGACACAGATGAAATCACTACAGAAAAACACACTACTAAAACAACCAGGATAATAAGGATTACTAAACCAAACATCTAAATGGTTTGATTAAATCTCAGATCTGCACAACAACCAAGTCATGCTTAGTGCTGGCCGTTGTTGCAAAGAGAGCTCTCCAGATGGAAGGTGCAGGTCTCTCCCTGCTCAGAAAGAACCATTTTGCTGCTTTAAGAACTAAAGGTTGCACATAGCAGCAGCCTCGGCGTGTTCCCAAAGGTTAACCTGACATGCTGGGCCACAGCTGAATTATTTATGATTAGGGGGCAATTTCTATCCAGGAATGAGCACACAGGTAGCGACCACCACGCCAGCAAATCGTACAAGGCAGCACAGCTCATGTCTGCGAGGCAGCTCATCCAGCTCCTGGCCTGCTCGGGCCACAGGGAAATTTAATTATTTAGGTTTCTCAGCTGCTGCATAAATATCAAACATAAGACATTAGCTCATAACAGAAATGCTGCTGCTCAGCACAGGGCAGGAGGAGCTGCATCAGCAGAGAGGAGTGAGTTGAGGCTGGCCAGCACAAAAAAGGAGATGGGAACAGGAGCTGAGCACCTCCTGGGAATAAATTGCCCCTGAAATGTGGGAAAAGAGAAAATAAAAAGGAAAAAAAAAAGCAAACCTTGGAATGGATCAATCCACAAAACTTCTACTAAGAATGAAACAGGTTTAAAAGAATGCCAGGAGAGTCCAAGCAGCTACAATTCATGAAGTGATGAAAAGGCCTGGGTTCATCACTTATTAGTCTCASGTCAATTAAATAAGATGAACAACAGAACAGGAATAGAAAAATAATTGTGTTGCTTATTCAGTGCTATGATATTCCACTGATTTATCTGCATTTAGTAAATCCATGAAGAATTGAGGAAGTGGGAAAACCAATTTTCCCAGGGCTATTCTCCATCAAGGACACTGAGACTGCAACCTGATACATTGAAATACAAATACACTTCATTGATTTTGATCCCAGCTTTCCAAAATACTGAGTTTTATTCAKCTTTGAAAGCAACACATGTAGAAATGAACGTGTTCCATGTTTCTGTCTGTACATACAAAATGTTTAAATACCTCTGTCTATACATAAACCCCAGTGTGTTTAAAGCTGTTTTGTTTAAACAAGTTTYCCTGCATTTTAATTGCATCCCAATTCCCAGGAAATTCTGTGTGACACAAAAGTTAGGTTAAAAAAAAAAGTAAAAATCAACCACTTAATAAGCCAGCACCATTGTTTTTGTACCTTATTGTGGAAAATGATTAGCCTAATTATGAGATATTAAGCTTTGCAACTGCTTAACTGTGTATTATCCTGGCTGTGACACACACATATTCCAAATTTCGCATGCAGGAGAAGGCAAGCAGACCTTTAACTGCAATCCCTGTGGTTCGTCTGGATTATTCAGTCCCACGAGGCACAGCATGCACCATCCTAGACAAAAGGTTTTACACTCTTTAATTCATTATTTTTTTAATTGAGAGAACAATTCAGAGGGTCATTCGATAAAACCTTACATGAGAGAGAAACCTTTTCCAGCTCAGAGACTCCTCTGTCACAGTCCTCAGTACCAACTACTTTCTTTACCCAGTTCCCTCACAGCTCTTGCCAGCTCTGTTCAGCATCAGCTCCCTGCAAGCAAAGATCCATGAATGACATGAAATGCTCCTTTTCTCTTCCTCCTCGTGGGCACCATGAAAGGGAACATGTGCTCTTGCAGATGGAAATCGCTGCCTCCTGAAACAACATGCAGCACTAAATACTCGGGGGTACAAGCTGCTCGGAGCATTGGTTYCTACAGATAATTATTTCCATTAGTGCCTTTTCAAAAGAGGAGTTAAGGAGAACAAAAAGATTCTTTTTTTTTTTAAACCGGCAAAACAGCAAAGCAGCAGGAGCAAAGAGCATTTTAAAAAACCAACTTGGTTTTGTCTCAACTTTTTGGAGGCCTGCATGGGTCTCTGAAAGGCACAAAAGCCAGCTCCCCTGAGACGTGTGGTGCCTTTCTTCTCCCGGGGAGCACAGTCCAGCAGCTCCATCAGTTCCTRCCAGGCAGTGCCGTTTTCTCACTGTCACACAGCATCTCTCCCCTCCTCCACCACCACAGCCTGCACAGGACTCAGTTTGATTTCTCAGTTTGATTTCTGACCATCAAGGCGGTTTAACAGACCTTTCATCTCAGCCCAAGACATTTACCACATCAAGATTATCACCGACATTTCGGGCTGTGTTTATCTAGACCAGCCCAGGAGGCAACTTCGCTCACCAAATACATATTCAACCATTCCTCCYGCTCTTCACAGCTCCCGCTGTCCGGGGGCGGGGGCAGAGAGCCACAGGGGTGGAATCACAAACTGAGGAGAAAGGATTAGGGCTGTGGGAAGATTACGGCTCCCTTCCTGTACATCAGGCAATTAAATTTGTGTTGTCTCAGTTTTATTCCTTTGTTCTCAGAGGCCGATAGCTGGGGGCTGGCAGGGTGTGAGTGAGCGCTGGGAGCTGCACACTGGCTGTGTTTTTGGAGGGTTTTACATCAAACCATCTGGCAGGGCTGTCTCCAACACGGGCTGGTTCCCAGCGCTGCAGCCACTGTCTGCTGGTGAGTGACACAGGGAGCTCTGGCCAGGCAGAAAACCGTGACTATCCTGCAGCAAAAAAAAAAAAAAGTAATCTTTTGAGGCAGCTCCTGGAGCCGAAGGTTTTGTCCCCAAAATGCTTTGCAAACACCAAGAAGCTCCTCCAAGACATGAGACAGGTGCTCACCGAGCTCCTGGGACACTGGGGAATTGCTCTTTTTCAGCTCCCAGGTCAGTGGGAGCTTTTGGAGGAGGAAAATTGGAAGGGCACAGTAAGTGACCACAATCCATGGGCAGGCTTCCTTGGGAGAAGGAAAACATAATGTTAGGACAGGGAATTAAAATAATGAGCACATTTGTGAGAACCTGCCTGAGGGAAAATAGTTTAGAAAATAAAGGACGTCATAGTAACAGACTGAAAGCTGTTAACCAACATCTAATTAAGCAAAATCTGCAATCCCCACAACAAAACAAGAAAAGGAGAAAAAAAAATTCATGCAGCAATCAAGCTTACCCAGACCAAAACAAGCACTAAGAAAATAAAAATTAAAAAAACCTGTTCAGTGACATCTGAAGAGAAAAACCCTGTCAGGACTTTACAGAGAGTAGGTAAAACCGGGGTTATGTTATATGCTGTCAGGTTTTACTTTTTAAGAGCCATCAGAGGCTAAAGGCAATCTCTAGGGTCCTCAAATACATTCCAATAGAATGCAGAGAAGAGACTTCAGCATGGATCTCAGCATTCCAGAGCAAAAGACTGAAACCCAAAACCCCAAAATGCAGCCACCACAAACACACACACAGACACAAAGGGAATCTAATCTTTTTATTGACAAACTTCAAAGATCATTTGGGGTATTTTGCACATTAAATTTCATATTAATGCTGACAGGGTACAAGAGGAGACATTTTAGATGAGATATTACAATAAGAGAAGATATAGGTTCATGAAAGGAAAAGAACACAGCTTTTCTTATCAAGACAGTTTTTATTACTTGCAGAGTTTTTATTTATTGCAATAGATCCACTCTGAAACTTACTAAACTAATAAGTAATTTGAAAGCAACCCTCTATAATAAAAGCTGTAATAAAGACTTATGTAAYGAAAACAGGACAAGTTTGACCTATATTTTCATGATGTCAACATTTTCACTTGAAAAACCCCTACTGCTCTACTGTTTCAGGCCAGTCTGAGGATCTGAGGGGAAAATCCTGGCTGCATGAAATTCCAGAACCACATACTAACAGAACTACTGATCATCAGACTAGAAATCTTTAGACCACCTCAGATCTTTCTGTTCAAAAGATATAGAAAACTCCAGAACACAGTTAATATATGAAGAAAGATTAAGAAAATCTGGAAATTTTTATGAAAGTTTGGGATGCTGAAAAAAAAAAATCAAGTACTTCCTTTGAGTAGCTAGAGAGAGTCTTAAACACAGCCTCTAATTCATAAACACAAAAGGAGCAAGAGAACTATTAACATGCAGAGAACTTCACTTTCATGTGCTGACCTGAAAATGTGATTAAATCTGCCTGTGCCCAGTTGCCTTTCTGGTTTGGGCTTGTAATTTACCAAAAACGAGTAGTTCCCCATAACTTCTCGAAACAAAACCCAAATAAATACTTCAACGTCATTTTGTATTGTCACTGCTAGTTTAGGGTAGATGCCTGGAAACCACTGCCTGGCCCTCACTAGTGTCTTTGAGACAAGAACACAGGCAGCAGGTCCCTCTCCTGGGCAGGCAGGCAGGGCAGCTCGTTAGCAGATGACRTAGCGGATGAGCTTCGAGCTGCGAACCTCTCTCAGCCTCTGGCAGTGCCTCAGGATGTTGAGGATGCTGTGRAAGCGCTTATCCAGCTTCAGCTGAGTGAACTCCTTGATATCAGCCTCCACAATAAAAAACATGCCTGGAAAACAAACAACGATTTTGTTACAGAAGTGACTCCGCTGCAGGACATACCTGGCATTTCACAAGGAACAGCACAGCCTCTTCTTCATGATTCCACAACCTATAATTCATAATTCTACAWTCAGCAGTAGGATGGCCTCACACCATATCGGAAACTTTGTTCTAGTTGTAAAATTTATCATCAGAAAGAGAATTGCCAGCCTTCCMATGAAGTTCAGACACTCTCCATCATCCACAAGTTCTACTCCATGAGTTCTGTCTCCCAGCAGGCACTCAGGTTCTGGAATTAGCTCTTTGTCATAATAACAGAGCCCTGCACACATCAGAGCTATGCAGCCCACTTCTCCCTTGATTTATATCACATTTGGAGAAGCACAATTTGCCATTACTTAAGAAAATGCYAGAAAAAGACGAACCATTTGCAACAGCATTATCCCTGTGTCTCCAAGAAAATGGCACAGTGAGGTCCTGCATCAGAGCTGAGAGCCCACCCTYTCTTGTAGTTGATTAATTACTTCCATAAGCAAATAGTCATTAAAATTCAGGCTGCCCAGGGCAGTGGTGGAGTCACCATCCTTGGAARCATTCAAAAAACCTGKGAATGTGCCCCTTGATGACATGGTTTAGTGGTGAACGTGGTGCTGGGCTGGCAGTCGGAATTTGTATCTTGCAGGCGCTTTCCAACCTGTAGGACTCCTAAATGATGTTTAGCATCGTGCTTCCAAACCTAATGAGGAGGACACAAGAGTAGGGGTGTTCCAGCTTAGAAAAAGAAGATAACATTCGCTTTCTTTGTTGTCCTTAACATAGAGGCAGCGACATCTTAGAAAAGATGGAGCACCTCTCCTTCCTATTAAGTTATCAGAGAGTCCTCCCAGTTTAACAGGGAAGTAGCTGATCCAAGCTGAGCTGCCAGTAAAGAATTAAGGTCCAAGGATTATGAGGGTAGTATCTGCCAAAATCTTGCTTAGGCAGAGCTGAGAAATAACAGATTGTGTTTTCTCACAGCCAGGGCCACTCATGAGAGATGGTAACACATGTGTCTCACAGGGAGTAGAATCTGCAGAGACAGTAACTGTTGAAATCTAGAGATCCTTCCCCAGAGAGGAGCTATGCTGGAATCTCAGAACTTGTAATGSCACCAAATCCACACGCAGATCAGAAGCTGGGAGTTTGTTTATTAGGAAAAGAAAGAGCTGCATTACTGCTCAAAATGGAACTACTGCATGATAGAAACCATTTACTACTTCCAGTAACACCAGTACATCCAAAGAGTGTTGGGAAGCCAGGGATAATCTGCATGCTGCCTTCACAGTCTCTTTACATCTGGGGGAGCATCAGAACATCCTGAATTTTGATAAAACCAAGATTCATTCTTATGTTTGCCCAGAATCCAGGGTGACAACATTCAGCATAGCATGACCTTTTTTGTGAAGAAACCAGAGATGGATGAAGGGTAGTAGTTTGGTCCATGCACTGAACAACCAGCTAAACTCACTGAGCCACCTGAGTGCCTGGAAGTGACCCTGATAAATCAGACACCATCTTCTCTTATCTTGAAATCAGAGAAGAGGTCAGCTGGCAATCAGCCCAGGCTGAGAACCAGTGGGAATCCTAAGCAGAGAGACTCACAGTGGAGATTTAAGCAAACAAATCAATGAATGCAGAACATCATCCTGAGAAGAGCAATGGATAAAGACATTTAATCATTTTGTGCTGACCAGATAAGAACCATCTGACAGCGTGCCAGGCCTTTTCTCTGGACTTTCTAGATGATTAGTCACAATAAAACCTAAACAAAACCATCTACCATACAAATACACACACTCTATCAGTAGTGCTGAAAGTCCTTGTTTCCCAAATAAGCTCTCCAAGACAAACAAGAAATAAAGATTGTTTCTCAGGTATTTGGAAAAAATGAAGCACATCAATTTTTCATACTTCAATCCTCCAACTTTCTGACAGAGAACTCTGACCAGCTGCAGCTTTCTGAAGTTGCTAGAATGATTTCTTCATTGCAGCCAAGGTTAGTGTGGATCACGGTGCAGACTGAGCACTGTCCCTTCAAGTATTCAGCCTCTCCTCTACAACCATGGGCTCAAACTCATTACTACTCATATCCTGTTCCAAGGATAGGAACAGTTAAGCTAAAATTATGTTGCAAATTAAAGGTGATGAAGGCAGTATTTTAAGAAATCTCAGACAAATGTAAGTGTTCTTCAACTGAGGTAAAACACGCTTTAAGAGAAACCAAACCATCGCAGCCCAAATAAGAAGCCACACACATGTATTTATCCAGCTGCAAGTGTTTAGAAGGCTTTAAATAAAACCCTTTGCAACAATAACCTTTGTATGACCACTGAGACCCCACCTGTGTCCTGCCCTGGGACAGCAGCATGAGAAAGACCTGGAGCTGCTGCAGCCAGGCCAGAGGAGGGCACGGAGATGCTGCCAGGGCTGGAGCCCCTCTGCTCTKGAGCCAGGCTGGGAGAGCTGGGGGTGCTCACCTGGACAAGAGAAGGCTCCAGGGAGAGCTCAGAGCTCCTTTTGGGGCCTAAAGGGGCTCCAGGAGAGCTGGACAGGGACTGGGGACAAGGGCTGCAGGGACAGGACACAGGGAATGGCTTGGCAGTGSCAGAGGGCAGGGATGGATGGGATATTGGGAAGGAATTGCTGGCTGGGAGGGTGGGGAGGCCCTGGCACAGGGTGCCCAGAGCAGCTGTGGCTGCCCCTGGATCCCTGGAAATGTCCCTGCCCCCGCTATGGCAGGGGATGCAACGGGATGATCTTGAAGGCCACTTCCCACCCAAATCATTTCATGATTCTGTCTGTCTTACAGGTCTCAAAATAGAGTGCCAGCATGTCCATCAGATCAGAATTCCCTCCCTTCAGAATAGCTGCATTTAGAACCCAGAAGTCAATGATGTTATCACCATACTATAATATCCAGAGTCTTGAACAGCAACAAAACCAAAGAAAGGAAAGAAGAAAAAGTTGTAGTTTGTCATCAAGGCAAACTGAGTGCCCAGTGAACACTCAGGGCAGAAGTTCAAACATTTTGTCCCGGGCAAAAATTGAGAGATGGGCGCCATGGTGCTGTCAGAGAAAGCTCTTTTTTCTGTAGACACAAAGAGTTTGCTCCATTGTTTATGTCTGAACTTGGAAACATGAGGGCATTCTAAGGACATCACCAAGCTTGCCATGTGCAGTACACCCCTCCAGGAATAATTACATACTTGCTCTCGCGCAGGCCGAAAAGGAGATTTTAATATCAGAGATTTACCGTGCCACGTATTTTTTTTAAACTACCCTTTAAGTACAGCTTGCTTTTCAGTGGAAAGAATGATATTTTGATTGATTTTCACTCCCTCTTCATTTTTAAGAAGAGAAAACTTCTTAAGCTTATCAGACAGATCTGTCTCTTCCACAAAGGTATTGCAACACTATTAGCCAGATTGCCCAACTTCAGAACAAATTTTCAATAGTTCATGACCAATCAAGTTTAAAACCTGAAAATACATTTATGCGGTTTGGTTATCAAACTGTTGAGTTCAGAAAACTTAGTGATTGTAGTGATTCCCAACTAAATCTTTGTGCACTCAAAGTTTCTGCCACAACACAACATCAAAGACACAAGTTTTCAATGAAAACATTCAAAAGTGATCCAATCAGTATGGGAAACTGTTCAATCAAAAATACCGGAAAAAACACCAGTACTTTTATACCTCTCCTGCAACATCCAAGCATTATGAGTTCAGTATTAACAAAGGAAAAAAAACCTCAAACCTTTTGTATCCTTATTTTCTTCTTCCGTGAACCTGTGGTAGAGATTTCTGGCTGGTACACTCATAGATTTCAAAGGCTGATACATGATCTTGTACTTGCCCACCACGGCCTTGTTTATCTCTTGAACAACTGCATTAATCTGATCGTATGTTAGACGGCCCTTCATGTACCTATAAATAAAAAATAAGAATCAGTAACCAGAAAGTCACCAAGTTCCGTGTTTATTCTTCTCTTTTATTAGCCTTAACTGAACAAGCCATTCCTAGTTAGAGGCAGTTTCTTCTGCTTTGTGTTAATGAATACATGTAGTAGTTAATTCTGTTAATTTCCTTGCTTGTTTAAAAATCTTGAAGGTAAAAAGGCCATGACAGAACCTAAACAGAAAGAAAAAATATTAGAAAGTTGAATTAAGAAGCAGAATGCAGTCAGTGCTTAAGCTGTAAAAAGCTTTYCAAAATGGAATAAAAGTTGCTTTTATAGCGTACCACTTAAACTACAAACACAGAAAATTCAAGTAACTGCATAAAACAGCATGAAATGAAATGTCTGCCTAGGAGCACAATTTGGTTAATATTATCACCACAAATAACCTGTGTTTGATCATACAGCCATTTATTTGGAGCTTTTTGAAGAACTACTAGTTTTGTGTTGTCTTCTCTATTTGATTGTGCAGCCCACTGAGCTGTACAGATACAGTTCTGCACCACCAGCATCCATTTCTGAACTTTCAGAGCGTTTCATAATACTAGTACCAAAAGAATAAGATCTATTGATAACAGCCTAGAGGTACAGGAAGCACAGAAGATAAAGAACAAAGAGATGTGGAAATACTAGAACACTGGAATATCTGCAAGTAAGGCTATTCAGTATTTATAGATGTAAAGCCATGCCTTCAAGGAAAAGGAACTGTGCTGCAAACTGAGAAACCATTATATAAAAATGAAATCTGAAACTCAAATGACAAGCAGTAAGCTAAATACAACACAGACCCTCCCCAAAAATGGCAGTAAGAGCCAGGCCAGCCTTGCAACCTGAATTGTCCTGTGGCCTTCATTCAGTTGCTACAACAAACCAACCTGGCTGCTCCCATTTGGTTCAGTATCGGTTTGCAGATGTGAGGAAWGAGACAAGTGTCACAATTCATTTTAAGAATAAATGCAGGTGCCAGTAGAGCAGGTGGCTAAAAGCTGTGGGACAGCAAGTCTGAAAAGATCAGTGAACAGCAAATTCCTCCCTTGTTTTAATCTGAATAGACAAGCTCAATCTTTGGAGAACATACAAAGAATTTAAAGCAGAAGGACATAATCAATTACTAGTTCAGTATTCCAAACCAGAATCTGGGCAGGCATTCTACAATTGCCAATTAAAAAYAAGTGCTGTAAATTTCAACAGCAGCCAGCCCCTGCCACTAACAGGCCTGCAGGAGGTGTGTAAAAACTGGATTCAAAGCAATTACTATACCTCCAAAATGAGTTTGAAACTTGTTTGCTGCTAAGTCGCTTGTAGCCAGCTTTCAGCTTTGTTTATACTTCGATTAATTCAGTGTTGGAGGTGCAGCCATCCTGTAGTTATAAAAACGCTCTACATTGCACAGTAATGAAAGCAGCACTACCACCCCTGAAATGCAGCCACAGCACAAACACAGCCCGTAAGCATRGCAAGGCTTTGCCTGTGTGCATTAACTGCTGTTTATGGCTCTCTCTGCCTCCCGCGCCACAGGGGGATGCGCRGAGTGGGGAAGGCTAAGCCCAGAACTATAAAATACTTGTATTCAAGCTCCTGTGCTCCCACTGTCAACAKTGTACACACTAAATAAAGCCAAGGCAGCACCTCAGCTAAAGCTTAAACAGAGGGGCAGGACTGGGTTGCTAAACCTGAGTGCTCTTTGAGAAGCCCTCAGGCATCCAAGATGCTTCAATTTGAAACTAAACTGTCAAAACCAAATSGAATTTTTATCCTGTGCATAACTAAGTATCATAAAAACTCCAGCTGTCCACAGCCTTCTCATGGTTCTACCCAACCGTGGCTGGCAAACCTGTTAATGCTGACATTTATTTCAGTCTGTATGTACACTRAAATAAAAAAACAAAGTTTTTGAGAAGTTCCAAATTCAGGCATTTAATTTAGATTTAAAATAACTTTAAAATCTGCTTCACTATKCCAAATGCAATAAAATTCAGACCTCTTCTTTTAAATTAAAAAAAAAAAAGTGATCCAGTCAGTTTCTTTTTTTTAATCCACAGAAGCCCTTTTTCAAAGCATTTTTTACATAAGTATGAAAACCAGAGCAYAGTGGTTTTGGCTTCAGAGAAAAGAATAACATTGGTATATCACATATATACCACCCTAAAAGATATAAAGATCCTAATGGCCACGCCCTGCTCTCACCAAAACGCTTAGACTAAAAGAGCCATGTATTCTCCCAAGTCACCATCTCCTGAGACTTGAATTACAATGAATACAGATTCTAAAATACTTAAAGCAGGAAGAATCYTAGAAGACAGTAAGAATTGTACACACAGAATAAATCAAACATTTTCCTTTGCCTCAAAGTCAAAAGTTAACAAAGACAGGTACTGTGAAATGTTCTTTATCTTCCTCCAAAGAGCGCCTTCCTGCAATAGATTTGAAGGGTCAGATAATTTTCAAGTCTCTTATTGTGCAAAGTGTTSTGTTTGATCAAGGTGCTCCACGCCTGCCCCTTAGCACAGAATGGATTTTTGTTAAATACCTGCTGCCCAGTCCTAGGACTGTGAAGTCACTGAAGCCTCCTTTTAGGGGCCTGATGGTGTTAGGAATAAATTTTCCTTCACGTTCAGCACAAGCAGGTGAAAACAACCTCAGTTTTCCAGTTGCCTTCTCCCACCCCCASTACTTACCTGGAGAACTGGGCCCTTAACCAAATTGTCCTTCTAAGAGAATACATTCAGTGTAAGAAAATTTGGATTACAAATATTTGCTGCTTGATTTGGTCAATCAGTATGTGAAATCGCAAGTACTCCCTCAATCTTGTACTACAACATTGCCAGGCAACAGAAACACTGGTAGATTAATGGATCTATGTAAATTCATGTAAATTTTCCTCCACAGAACAAACATGCTTCTCCATCTGAATAAAATTAAACTATTTCTAGAGCTCTACCAGCACAGTCTAAGCTGCAACCTTTCCATAATGGGTGCCTTCCAACTCAGCTTATGCTGTGGTTTTGTGAATCTGTAATGAATAGGAAGAGGAACCATCTGGCCTCTGTCCCCATCCTCCATACCCATGAACAGCAGTGGAAAACCTTCCACTTTCAAGGATATCTTAGAATCCTTTAGTTTGGAAAAGCCCTCTGAGATCATTGAGCTCAACCTTTCCCCTAGCACTGACAAGGCCACCACTAACCCATGTCCCCCAAGTGTCACAACTACCTGTCTTGTGATGTGGAAGATCATACCCTTAACTGGAAGTTAAAACAATATTTGGCTGGAATGGTCTATGCCTATTTATCTTGCCAYAGCACAGATAAAGACCAAAAATTCCCATGCTCCAGCTTTATCCTCTCACAATTTTATCAGGAGAGAACTACCTCAGGGTGTAAATCCACAAAATACCTGAGGTGATCTGCAGAATAAAAATACCAGGTGCATGCTYTTCTAAGAAGTAACCAGAAGTCCTTTATCATTAGTTCAACATTCAGGATAGGGAAGAAAATGGACACAACTCACTTGAAAATTTTGAAAGTTATAGGAAAAATTATTGGAGAGCCTCAAGTAAAGTACAGACTCAAAAACAYATTTCTTATTGAAACAGGTACTGTCAGGGAACACAATGAATCTGGAGTCTCAATAACAATTTAGCCTTAGGCATCCAGAGAAWTTTTTTTCTTTTTGCAGAAATATTTACCCATGCCCCAAAAATGCCATTTAAGAAGTTATTTCTATATGGCAGACTTCAGACAAGGATATCCATTAATCAAGTCCTGATGTTAGGGGAAAATACGCACAGCTTTCTATTCCAGAAATCAGTGTAAAGTGGTTTTTTTTTTTGCTTTTAACAAGTCTGACTTTTTTTCCTGTCTCAAAAGTGATAAGTCAAGACTTGAAGTTTCCAGAAACCAATAGTTGGGTCATTGATAAATGATAAGCATCATTTATCATTATTTTTCCTTGTATAGGGAAGCAAACCTTTCATCTTTGGGATGGTGGCTTTTTTTTTTTTTTTTTTACTTTCATCTTTGGGATGGTGGCTTTTTTTTTTTTTTAATGTCAATTCCCAAAACAAGATGAGAATTCACCTGTTAGCTAATAAATCTCTGTTCATACAATTGCAGTGACTTTTGAAAGAAAAGGCTTGGCTTCTAACTGACCAATACCAACACAAAAAAGAACCCAATTAACTCTATTCATCCCCTTTTCAGGTTTGCTAGCATTGCATTTAAACTATTTGGAGATATTATCATGTTTCACCCTATGAAAAATTTGAAACCATCCCTGTCTGTTCAAGTTCTGCAAGAGGTCACTCTCCCAAATCTGTGTGTACCACCCAAACTGATATGCCAGGGTGTAAGGGAAGCCACGCTTACTTACGTAGGAACACTTTCAAACTCCTCTGTGGTTATTAGTGCTACTTCTTTAATGAGTTTTGTCTCTTTTGCAGGTTTCTTCACATGTTCRTTTTTTACAACCTTTTTCTGTTCTTCATGTTTCACAGTCGGCACCGCAATGCTGTAAAATGAAGGAATATTCAGTGTATAAATAGCAGAWAAGTAGTAAAGAGAATTACATTGCACTATCAAGTCTGCTTAGTCACGGACCTAAGTTCCAGCCCATCTGTTAGGTTGGATGAACACAATTAATGATATTTCACAAAAGAAACATCAATAAAGCAAGCCTACTCTGTTTCAAACCATCTCCTTCAGCTGACTTCWGCACAGCTCTTGGTTTCTCTGCTACAGAGGCTGCTAGCAGGTGAGTTGGAAGCAGTCCAAGTGCAGCATGGCGCAGCTCAGAATTCAATGTACCCTTACATTTCACACAACACAAGGCCTGGCTTTTTATCAGATAAAACACAGCACAGAGCTGCAGCCTTAACGGGCAGATTTGAAATACTTCACAGCTCTTTGAAACAGGTTCAAATCTTGGGAAGCCTGACTCATCCATTAAACTTCTGAAGCAAAGAAATTCAACACCATCGAGCAGACTTGGATTTTTTGTAATACTTTCAAATTTTTTTTTCAGGCAAGATTGCAAAGGTCAAAGAATTTCCTGATTTATTCCTGATTATTAGAGCATTATTTTCATAAATTCACTCTTCCTCTAAGCCTTTAGCTTAGAGCCCAAGAGATCTGCCAGACACCCACCTAGCTGCTCCTCAGCAGAACAGCAAAGACGGTGCATATATAAATCCACTGTCATCAGAACACATGAACATTATTGGGATGTGCAACAGAACTAACTGAAGCAGTACAGAGCTGACCCGGTACAAGGAACTGATCCTCTGCTTGGGTCTGACTTTCCCACAAGAGATCCTTGCTGGACATGGGGTCCCAGGACAGTGAATGGCACAGCAGTGTCCCATCTGTCAACCCCAGGGACAAGAATTTGAAGCGTCATTTGATGTGACACTGCCAAGCACAGTGTCCCATCCCCRAGGAAGACAAGTGCCATGGAGAGGACACCGAGTGCCACCTGCTGGGCTCCYGCATTGCCTGGTTGGTGACACAGGGACAGGAGCAGCTCTGCTCTGCACTATGATACAACACAGAGCCCTTCTGAAACCCAGGACATCTGCAGTGAAACTTATTTAGATGTCATCATCTGGAAAACATCTGTTTGCATCTGAGCAACAACAACAAAACAAATCCTGGCACTCTGCAGTTCGCAGGGAATGTCAGCAATGGGAAGGGGATGGAGAACGGATTTTGGGTGGTGGTAGAGGTGGGTTTGGAATGAAAGAATAAACACAAGAACCAAGGGAAGCAAGTTCATATCTTAAAACTTCATTCCTCTCTGCCTACTGCTCTCTATCACACTGCAACCTTTTCTAGATGATTCCCCACCTCCAGTCACCCCTCCTTTGTGTTTCCACCCACTCCCTTGCCCCTACGCTCCTGCAGTGACGTGCTACAGACACAGTTCGCTGACTGGAACCATGAAAAAAAAASCCCTGACATTTGTTTAGAAAATCTGGCTCTGGTGGAATGAGAAACTCTAAACAAACAGGTGGGTACAAAGAGCTTGAGAGATACTGAACTTTTTTTTAATTTCAGTGAGATTCCTCTAGTAAACAAGAGCAGAAAACCCAAGAATATAGGYGAGAAACAATAGCTAAAGCCACGAATTGTTCAGTTTCTTTGTGTGGGTGTTTCCATTCTCCTAGGGATTTTAAGGCCTGTCTCACTGACGCCTGATGATTTTTGCTTTTCCTTTTTACACTTTCTGTACCCTCTATGCATCCGCCTRTACCCCTTAGCYCACATGCTTGTAATTCCTGAAGCCTGATATTCCASCTTAGTTTAGGAGTTCTGCTGGGCAGAGGGACCAAACACCCTGAGGAAGGGATCAGCGTGCCCTGTACKATCTTAAACCCAAGCTCCAKCYTTGGGCAAAGCCTTCTCTCTGGAACATCTTGTGTAAACTGGGCTCTGGCCTCATCTGAGGAAGGATTCATTAGAATAGGGGGACATTGYTGCATCTGTTAAATTTCTWATTGGGGAATCCTAGATAATAYRCTAATTCCTGAAATCTATAAAACTTGKAYCCGTGCTATACCTRTGTGTGCATTCTGCCATCAAGTTGTGCACCKGGGATCCCAAATMCYRAGGTAAAACCCTTTTTATSCCCTTAACCRTGTCTGTGTCATTATTAAAAAMTGGCYTTTCAAGGCAACATCACCAGCATTCAAGTGTTCCTCTGCTTTCTGCATCATCTCACAAAATTCACTCAACAGCCCATCAGTACTCACAGCSCCACASATCTGGGGATACTGGTKAATAGAAATASAGGCTCAGTGCAGGAAAGCTTGGGRAAGAAGCCTGAAAATATATTTACAGATACAGTGGATTTTGAACAATCAAATTCCATCTTGTACTCCTTGACCCTCCATTGCACAACACAGTGAACACCAAAGAGTGACTAAATAGGGACAAAAGCAGAAAGTCTGCTTTAACAAGTGGCATCATCATACAATGTACTATTACTCAAAAAAAATCAACAGCAAACTGATGGAACAGCAGCTGTGATCCGGCASAGCACAATCTGTAGAAAATTATCTTAAAGGTTTTGTTGGTTTTACATATTGTAGCTCTCTCTAGAAAAGGAAGAACCAGCTAAAGTCATATCACAATTAACTTTGTGATCACAAGCAGGACAAGATTGTAAGGGAAACCAACAAACCAAGATTGTAAGGGAAACCAATCAGAGGTGGCAAAAATCACAAAACAAGCCTCATCTGCATCTAAACAATTTCTAGGGGGAAAACAATTTCTAACACAAACTTATGACAAAGGATTTCCTAAATTAATGAAATTACGACAGGAAAGGACAATTCAAGTGGTAATTCCTCAAGAACTTCAGTTYTTCCACACACACATACAAAGCAACATCTAGACTGAAAAGGAACAAGACACCTCTAGAGATATTTTGAGAGGCTGTTTCCTAAACTGAGGGTCCATGTCTAAAGGGTGGCAATAAGAAAAAAGCTTCTGTACAAGTCATGCCTTCACCAGCTACGAGTAGTTTCAATACAATACCTATACCAATGACAATACTGTTACACACCAATTAAAATCACAGTACATTTTTCTCTTCTGGAACCCTATTTCCACATGTTTAACATTTTACTCTGCTGGAATTATGTCTGTCATGTTTTGAGGCTGAGGCTTCTCTGGCACTAGGAATCGAATCAAGTAAAGCCGTAAATTCAGGGCACATATTGGAAGTGTTGAATTTAAACTAATGTATTGCCTTCTGACAAGCTATGAGCTGGGAAAGAAGTTCTGGGATYGCCATATACTACGATTCTGGAAGTGACCCCCACCTGGCATACATCACTTCAGAATAAAAAGCAGCTTCCAACAGGCCAGAGAAAGAGATGACAAACTCAGTCAGTTAAAATGTCTTAGAAGCCTTTTGAGTAACAGATGTTACTTCACATACTTGTCATTCTCACACACTTGAGCTACTTGACTTTGAAAAGCTTCTTACCACAGGCTTTTCCAAGGCTAGGGGGTATCATAGCTAGCTAAAATAAATATGAGGTTGCTGTAGGGAAAAGAGAACAAAAGTACCATAATTCAAAATCTCACAAAAAGATGATTGAGTTAGAGGATTTTTTAAGTTCTATTTGGAAGAGCACGGGTGAACTTCATTTCTAGTGAAGTGACCAATATTTAGGTCACTCACCCTTTAATCCATAGGCATTGCAGTTACAAAATCAGTGTGTTTGTGATTCTAAAGCAATGGATGCTCAGTCTCAGAGAAGCACTTGATTTCTACTACATCACTCCTACCCCTGGAAGCTCCCATTGGAACAACYTGGTTATTTTATAGATTTGACCTGAGAGATTTGTAGCACAAGCCTGGACAAGCCAAACTCCAGAATCAATACACACAACCATCTTGGTTCCCAAAATTTCACAGTTAACRTGGAATGAAAGGAGCACAGCTCCACAACRCTGAAGCTGRRCCCTGCCYRGAGCAGCCTGAGTCCTCCAGGTTTATGTACCACATACCAGTTCTGAGTTGGTTTAGGCAGATAGGGTGGAATGTGTTCAAGGAGGTGCTGTGCTTCATTTTGATCTCTCTCAGCAGCCTTCTGCATCTCCTGAAATTAATATGAGACTATGTCAGAGACCTGAAACTACTAACATAAAGCAAGTAAAATTAGGGCAATACTAAATTAATTTTCAGCTTTATTAAGAGGTGTCCTTTACTCTCCATCATCATCTTTACCTCCTTACCCCATAATTTCCCCACAGAAACTAGCAAAGATAAAAAGCAAGGAGTGTCTGTTCTTGCCCTTAGAATGTCAGAGAAATTTGGGCAGGCAAAAGGAAATTTAGTGACACACCCTCATCAAGGTCTGGTYAGGGGAATGGTGGTGTGTAGCAAAGGTACTACAGTAAACTCACATTCCCCAAACAACTCTTCTACAAAAGACTTATCAAATGAAGGCACTGCAAACACACACTAGAACCATGGATATACTTTTTGCAGCCATTGRAAAGATGTGGAAGTAGAATGGCTCTTTAGATCACAGTATTCTGATAAAGACATGTTTTCAAGACCAATGAGAAAGACATGCTTTTAAAGGCCTTAAGMTGAAGGAAAGTAGACTGAGATTAGATWTTAGGAATAAATCCTTCACCCTGAGGGTGGTGAGGCCCTGGCACAGGTTGCCYAGARGAGTKTCCAAGGCCGGGTTTGATGGGGCTTGGAGCACCCTAGGATAGTGGAAGGTGTCAATCCCCAGGGCACGAGCTTTAAGGTCCCTTCCAACCCAATCATTCTACAATTCTATGATTCTATGTAWAAGCTTTGAAAAATACAATTTTTAACATTTATTATGCTGAAGAACTACTTAACAAATTATCAGCAAGCCTGTTCCAAGCCCCACTTTCTCTTGTAAGCACATGCATCCAAACATCACCAAGGATCTAGGAAAGAAAACCCCTACAAACACATCAAAGATTTCTTTGAATCAGTATTTTATGAACAGAGAAAGAAAAAACATTACTTTTAGCAAATTTTTCAGTTTTTCTTGCTCTTTAATTTCAGTTTCCATTTTATTCAGGAGTTCATGCACAATGATCACCTCATTCCCTATTTTCTGGAATATAGATTTGCGGCATTGGTCTTCACCTGTCAAAGAGAAAATATTAAGCCACAAAATCTACAAGAAAAAAATACAAAATCTGATATTCTTCCCCTTCATAAGCAGTGGTTATCTAAYTCTCTGCTCTCCAGCCACCATATCCATCCAGAAGCAGAACCTCAAACTGCCARCCTTGTACTCCGCACTGCCAACAGAGTTCATGGAATCATTGTTTGGAAGTCTTCTAAGACCAGGTCCAACTATTCCCTCAGAGCACTGCCAAGGCCACTATTCACTTGTGYCCCAGATGTCACAACCACCTTGTTTTTAAATCCCTCCAGGGATGGGCACTCCAAACCTCCCTGGGCAGCCCCTTCAAGGCCTGGCCACCTTTTCCATGGAGAAATTCCTCCTCATGTCCCCCCTGCCCTGCCCCAGCCCAGCCTGAGGCCGTTCCCTCTCCTCCTGTCCCTGTTCCCTGGAGCAGAGCCCGACCCCCCCGGCTGTCCCCTCCTGTCAGGGAGTTGTGCAGAGCCACAAGGTCCCCCSDGAKCCYCCTTTGCTCCAGGCTGAGCCCCTTTCCCAGCTCCCTCAGCCGCTCCTGGGGCTCCAGACCCTTCCCCAGCTCCGTTCCCTGCCCTGGACACACTCCAGCCCCTCRATGTCCCTCTYGGAGTGAAGTGCAAACCAAACCCCCCTGTTTCTCCTGTTTACCTATGTCTCTTAATAGGAGRAACTTTTTAATATTTGAAATCTTCGCATTGATGTGGAAGCATAAATCTTCCAGGTCTGAGGACGCCATATCCTTCATCATCACGCTGAGGGGGAACAAAAATGAAGGCATGAAGTTAACRAAGACCCAAGTTGCAAAAACTGTGACAAAAGTAGAATTTTTAGAAGGATCSATATCTATCAAAGAAGCAAAGAGAATCTAAAAAAAATCAGTAAATCAAGTAATTTCCTTTTATCTTACTGAACTGAAGGCAGGAAGGCAAGCATAAAGTGACTGGCTCTAGACAAGCCAATAAATTTCCCAGAACTCTGGAGATAAAGGCAGTGTCATATCAGTGGAGTGATTCTTCATGAGACCAGAAGCATCCTTATTATAATGCCTGATGATTTTTGCTTTTCCTTTTTACACTTTCTGTACCCTCTTATGCATCTGCCTGTACCCCTTAGCCCGCATGCTTGTAATTCCTGAAGCCTGATATTCCAGCTTAGTTTAGGAGTGCTGCTGGGCAGAGGGACCAAACATCCTTAGGAAGGAGTCAGCGTGCCCTGTGCTATCTTAAACCCGAGCTACAGCTTTGGGTGAAGCCTTCTGTCCAGAACATCTTGTGTAAACTGGGCTCTGCCCTCATCCAGGGTGGGATTCATTAGAATAGGGGGACATTACTACATTTGTTAAGTTTCTTATTGGAAAATCCTAGATAGATATGCTAATTCCTGAAATCTATAAAACTTGGACCCGTGCTATACATGTGTGTGCATTCTGCCATCCAAGTTGTGCACCTGGGATCCCAAATACCGAGGTAAAACCCTTTGTATCCCCTTAACCATGTCTGTGTCATTATTAAAAACTGGCCTTTCAAGGCAACAATTACACTGAAGTATCTATTTGTTAGTATAACTACTGCAAATTCAAGAAATAGCTGGTTTATATAAGGCAGATTTAGAAGGCTCTCTCAGGGAGATTACATCAGATGACCGATGTTTAAAGACATGTGTGTAATTAAGCAAAATAAGAGAAGTGAAACCAGAGTTAATAGAGGAGTCTAGAGGCAGCAAAAAGAGCTTTATATATCGACTGCCTATGGTCTGTAATAATAAATTTACTAACCCCACCATAGACAAGAATTGATGCTAAAAAAGGTTATAAAACGTGACAAACCCCCAGCACTCAACACCATAACCCGGTACTGCGCGCTCGCAYAGCTCCCTCCGGCGGCTCACACCTGGAAACTTTTTTAAAAAGTTTTTGTTTCGCTTTTGGCTTAAAATACTATCAACCACCGCACTTATTAAATCCATTCTTAGACACTGCCGCTTTGCCTACCCTCCWTACCTCCGAGGAACCAGGGCAATCCGAGGACAGGGATACCCTGAAGGGATCGACGTCACCCGCTGCGCGCGGCGGCAGTGCCCGCTTCTCCTCAGGTTTTATMGGACGCACCGCGAGTGTCTCCCCGTTCCGGTCCCACTCTCTGAGCCGCGGGGGCCGGAGCCGCTCGACCGGGGCAGGAGGACGCTGGGCCGGGAAAGGAGGAGGGCGCGGCTCCCGGGGCCCAGCTCGAGCTCCGTTCGAATCCGCCGCGCTCGGGCGGGCGCTGGGGAGGGCGGAGCGCGCCTGCGCACTGAGGGGAGAGCGAGGGACGGGCGGAAAGGGCGGAGCGGAGGCATCGCTGAGGAGAAACAGGGCGGAACGGGCGGGAGTCGGGGAGCTGAGGGGAGGGCGTGGGGGGCATACGGCGTGGCGCTGAACGAGTGAGAGTCGGGACCATCTCCCAGACAGCCAGTGATAGGACAAGGGGRCGTGGTTCAAGCTGCGGCGGAGGTGGGCCAGGTTGGACATCAGGAGGAATTTCTTGATGGAAAGGGCGTTCAGGTACTGGGAGGGAGTGTCCGGGGAGGTGGTGTGGTCCACATCGCTGGAGGTGTCCAAGGAACGCCTGGACAYGGCAGTCAGTGCTCTGGTCTGGGTGACAAAGTGGTGATCAAAGGTTGGACTCGGTCTTGGACATCTSTTCCAACCTTTGACTGTAATTCTGTGGAGGGAGCGGAAGGGCCGAAGGCGGGAGCTGAGGGGAGCACGAGTGCTGAGGGTGTTGTCGACTGTAGGAGCTTTATGAACACAGACAGAGGTCACCTTAGAAAGAAGACATTGTTTATTCAGTGCACCGTACAAGGTGGACGTACCTACAAATCAACCCCATCAAGGATAAAAAGTTACATCTATTCTACAGTAAAATTCACGTGAACACGCCCACTTACTACACATTCTCCGCCCACTTGCAGCACATTTATTTAGGTGATGTAATTCTAACGCACGGCTTGAAACACAAGTTCTTCACTAAGCAAACTTCTCTTGTGCAAATAATTTAACATACGTTTACAAAAGGCGAAGAAAAAACTAAAAGACATCAAAGACGACAGGAGGGGGACGGAGAAGGAAGGGAAGGGCGTCAGGCGGAGCAGAGCTGAGGGAAGCGGGACAGAAAGGGCAGGAGCGGGGAAGGATGGCGGAATCACTGAGAGGAGCGGGAAGGGAAGGGGAGGCGGGATCGCCGAGGAGAACTGGACGGGAAGGGAGACGGGAAGGAAGGCGGGATTGCTGAGGCGAGCTGGGCGGGAAGAAAGGCGGGATCTGTAAGGGGAGCTGGGCGGGAAGGAAGGCGGGATCTGTGAGGGGAGCTGGGCGGGAAGGAAGGCGGGATCGGTGAGGGAAGCTGGGCGGGAAGGAAGGCGGGATCGGTGAGGGAAGCTGGGTGGGAAGGAAGGCGGGATTGGTGAGGGAAAAGCTGGGCGGGAAGGAAGGCGGGATCTGTGAAGGAAAAGCTGGGCGGGAAGGAAGGCGGGATTGGTGAGGGAAAAGCTGGGCGGGAAGGAAGGCGGGATCTGTGAGGGAAAAGCTGGGCGGGAAGGAA
>NW_026624361.1:65067-83668 GCF_030028575.1 Malurus melanocephalus
CGGGAAGGAAGGCGGGATCTGTGCGGGAAGCGGGAAGGGAAAACAGGACAGCTGAGGGGAGTCGGGCGGGACTTCTGAGACCCGGTCCAGTTCTGCCCGAGGATTTTACTCCCCCCAACAATTGTGATAGCACCGACCAAGAACCGCCACACCACTTACTATTTGGTTGTATAAACTCAGTTTATTTCAGCTCGTAACAGAAGACAAAGCCCTCAAAAAAGAATTCAGTTTACAACATGAACGTGCTCGTGCTGGTGTGTCTCCTATAGGACTTTGTCACCCGTGGGGAAGGGTRGGAATGGAGATAAACAGCTTACACTTCCCCCAACTCATTTTTTCTAATTAGCTACAACTATAAGGGTATTTTGTTAAGGACAGGCTGCTTATCTCTCCAAGGAAAAATCAGCAGAATCTCTGTTGCTTTTCTACAATTCTGAGGAACATAAAAGCTCACAGTTCCCTCTGTTCTCTATCCCCAAATCCTGAAGAGCTTACAAACAGATTAACATACAAACAAGTTAAAGAAGGACCATGTTGAAGCAGGGATGAAATCGAAGGAAGGAGTAAGTGATTGTGTCTGGCAGAATTAAGGAGAACAGAAAATGCAAAAGCAGCACTACAGCAGGTTACAAGCCGCTGTGTACAAGAAGGCATCTTTTTAARTGGAGAAATGTGGTCAGGGCTTCTGTGGGGCAGAAACTTGGCACTTACTCCCCCCAAGCAAACCATAGAAAAAGCAGGAGAAAATGTTCAAAAACTCTGCTTCGTAAGGATTTTTTTTTTTAATGTCAATAATTAAGGAAATAATTAAAACCAAACCAGAGAGAGAGTTCTGAGCCCAAAAGCTCAAAACCTGGTCTTTTTCATGCTTGCTAGCATGCTTGCTCCAAACAAACACATAAATGCCTGTTTTAAACACCTGGTTGTCTTGCACTAACAACCTCTGCAGTAAACAAAATTAAAACACATGATTGTAGGAAAGAGGGGAGAAAAACCCCAAACTGCACAATCAGATATAGAAAAAATATACTACAGATCCCCATGTCTATGAAGAGTATTTAAACCTGGCATTCAAAAATTTCTTTTGCTGATTAAACCATACCATGGAAATGGTCTGAGGTTTGTGCAGACAACTGAAACCGTCCGGCAATCTCCCCCAGTTAATTGATTAAAAAGTAACATTTGTGCTGCATGTTTTCAGGGCAGAGGAAAGAATGGCAAAAGAAAGTTTCTTTTTGGAGCCTGATACAMCTCCCGGTGCTATCTGAAGTCACAAATCCAAACTTAGCATAACCTTTGAGAAAGCTGTGGTATGGTCACACGTCAATTTCATCCTCAGGAAGCAAGACTGTTCTTTTCAGTTTATTAAGCAAACACTCCTGAATAAAGAGGCTGATATCCACTTTCTTCTTTCTTGCAAGTAAGCACACAGACGCTCAGCATGCCGAAGAACTGGGAAACAGGGAATGCACAAGTCTTAGTCCTGCTGTATTTCTCTTTCAGTTGTCAGACTAAACACCTACATATCAGATGACTTCATYGTATCAAAAAATCTCACTTTAAAAATAAATCTACAAGAGATGTTATTTTTACATACCGATTTCCAGTAATAGTTTCAGCTCAAGTGTTTCCTCTCTGGTTTGYCCCATTAAGTAATAAATTCACATTAACTACTAGTTATGTTACCATGGGGGAAAATTCAGTGAAAGTCTGGAATTATTCTGGAATAAAACGAGTTTTCCAAAATATTTAAGCATGCCTTTGGACAAGGAGTGACAGGAATTGCTTCCAGCTACCAAAGGGCAGGATTAGATGGGACACTGAGAAGGAATTGCTGGCTGGGAGGGTGGGGAGGCCCTGGCACAGGGTGCCCAGAGCAGCTGTGGCTGCCCCTGGATCCCTGGGCCAGGATGAACACTGGGGCTTGGAGCACCCTGGGACAGTGGAAGGTGTCTCTGCCCATGGCAGGGCATGGGACTGGATAGGATTTAAGGTCCCTTCCCACCCAAACCATTCCTGCGATTCTGTGACTGTAAGATAAAATAGATTCCCCACTGAATTTTCAAACCAAATCCCCTACTATCTTTTGAATCTCTCTCATTGTTGTTACACAGATGAAGTGTAGCTGGAAAAACACAAGTGAGGAACATAGACATGAATCTAATTCAGAGGCAGAAGAAAGCTAATATGACATTGAAGAGGAAAAAGCCCTGAGATCCAAGGGCAAGCACTAATATTCTCCRTGAGGGAAGGAACAGAAACATGTACCTTTACAATGGCAAATCCCAGGATTACAAGCATGGCATAGCTGAAAACGCTCTGCAGCCTAATGTCCAGTTCCTGTGCACAACCCTGGTATGAAAAACAGAAGTAAAAAACATGTTAAAAGGTGTTCATCCACCTGGAAGTTTTTATTTTCCCCCCAGCTCTCGCCAGGAAGCAGGGCCTGGTAAGGTCTGTCTAACCAGCACTGCAGACTTGAGGAACTCCATTCTTGTCTTCCAGACCTGATGGCTTATTTCATCCTGCATGACAAACTCCAATTCACTGATGTTTGCTGCATCAGAATTTCCTCTAGCTCAGGTCACTTAACCAAGTGCCRAAAAACTCAAGAGCCAGAAGGCCATCAATGGTATCCATAAAAGTCAATTTACAGGCTCATGACCCAGACTGGAGAACCTGGTATGGAGTTAATAGAATCACAKAATGATGTGGGTTGGACGGGACTTGAAAGATCATTCAGTCCAACCCCCTGCCATGGGCAGGGACACCTTCCCTCCATCCCAGGTTGCTCCAAACCCTGTCCTACCTGGCTTTGAACACGTCCAGGAATGGGATAGCCATAGGTGCTCTGGGCAACCTGTGCCATGGCCTCATGACCTTCAAGTCTGATCTACACTTTTTTAACTTAGTGTTKAAAAGTTGAACTTTTTTAAACTGATCCTTTTTTTTTTAACTTAAAACCATTGCCMCTTGTCCTGTCACAAAATGTTTRGCCTCATCTTCCTTACAGGCATCCTTTAGGCCCCAAAAGGGGCTCTGAGCTCTCCCTGGAGCCTTCTCTTGTCCAGGTGAGCACCCCCAGCTCTCCCAGCCTGGCTCCAGAGCAGAGGGGCTCCAGCCCTGGCAGTGTCTTCATCCTCCAGATTCAGCGTGATCAATCCTAGATGAGTCTGTTCCCCTGCCCCAGATCTGTTTGAACAGTTACAGCTATGGATATATCCTTAAACTTTGTGTGGTGTGCTTCTCTCTATGCTTCCGCCTGGCTAGAAAATGAACATGGCCCAACTGTGGAACCGAGCCACTCATCCTCACCCGGGTGTAGAGTTTCTGTGGTTGATCCAAACGCCCTGTGCAGTTCGTCTCTGGCTGACAGCAGCTCTGGGGGACAGTGTYGTTTCCCGTGGAATTAAACCACTGGGTGGTCGTCCAGTCACTGTAGTTCTTTACTCCGCAGCAGCTAAGCTGCCAAACACAGGACAGTTACATAGCAGTTAGTGTTACATAGTACTATAAACTTATTGCTTGTTATTACATTATATATATTATGTATCTTCATATATAAAAATGCCCACGTTGAGTTAAACCTCTCTTAGGCATAGTGGGCCAGGGCTGCCATTAGTTTGCAGCAGATTTACAAGCAGCAGTGCTTCAGGAAAATAATCATAGATGTAATAAATCAACCTCCTTCACACATTATTATATCCTTCTTAGTTTATTCTTTGTAAAAGCTCCAATATGAAGGTGACAAGTTGCAGGGCACAGTCTTCCATCATCTTGCTATTTCAGGGTGCAGTGTTCTCAGCAGCAGTTATTCATACGTATTTATTTGGTCTGAACCAAATGTCACTCAAATCCCTCACTACATGAAACATAACCAAATCCCTCACTACACGAACTTCACACCTGGAGACTGAACACGCCAACTCTGCAAAGTGGGGAGCACCCTTAGCTGCCTTGGAGAATTGGATGCTAAACACAGAGACAAGTTCCTGGRTACTAGCCTATTCACCCCCTCCCTTCCTTTCCCAGCTTAAATTCCTTCTTTAGGACCCAACTGTTACAAATGATGCATTARTATTTTCTTACTTGTTCTTGCCAGTAATCCACAACTGTAGACTCTGGGTTTTTTCCATCATATTTCTCAAAAACTGAGCGCATGGTATCTTGCACATCAGTTTTTACCTGTTTAGAGACATAAAACCAATGCAGATAGTTTTAACATTGAGCTAATAAAGATCTGGAAGCTGCAAAAGATCTACATCCCAAATAAGTCCAGGGTGGGGTGGGAATAAAAAAAAAATCAAGCAATGTTTTAGACAAAATTCAGGTCTCACTTAACCAGAATCACATTCTTGGTCAGAAGCTTGTCTCCCCTGATGGAAAAGTCCTCCTTTGGTTGCATAAACAACTGTTTAATCCAACTCAAAAGACTGCCTGCTGGGTATTTAATGTGTACACCGTGTTCCCAATAAAGCCTTCCCGATCCCCACTTGCTCTGCAGGTTGCAGGACAGGGGATGAAGCACAAAAAAACAGTTGATACACTGGAATGATCAAACAATGCAAGATCTATTCTTTACTTTTAGGATGGGACAGACATGCTAATTTTTTGCTTACCTTTTCCCTGTAAACAAATCCCAGGACAAAAGCAGACACTTCTGCAATAAAGATAACCAGGATAATGACCAAGAACTGAAAATAAAAGAGAGATACAGTTAGGAAGCATCCCACACCATTTGAATTCAATTGAACAATATGCTTCACATTAACCTATAGCAGTAATTGATGGTTATCTCTTGCTGCCTCTCCAATCAAAATAGCTCCCAGAAAATAATTTAGAATAGAAGAAGATGTGGCTGCCTCTCCCCTGGAATTGTTCAAGGCTAGGGTTTGGAGCAACCTGGTTTAGTGGAAGGTGTCTCTGCCTGTGGCAGAGGGTTGGAACTGCATCAGCTTCAAGGTCCCTTCCAATCCAAACCTTTCTGGGATTTCTGTGCACCGCAGGGATGATGACTGTGGCCCCACAAGCTCTGTGCCTGATCCTGTCCACTGCCATGACATGACCAGTGGGAAGAGCCTATGAAACTCCTCACAAGGTAGATGCCAAAGGGGAGATAGCACAGATAAGCTAGCAGCTGACGTAGGTACATTGTGCACTGCTTGTTGAGCTCACATTGCCTTCAGGCCATCAGCTGGCACATGAAAGTTACTCTAAGTGAACCTTTCTGGATTTTTAAAAATAATTCTATGGGAAGTCAAGACATGCTTTCAGCACTCAGAGGACTAAAATCAACAGAAAAACAGATATATATGTCCGGTTTGCTTGCTTAGCAACTTGTATTTCCTCCTGTTCCTTCATCATCTCAATCTTCAAAACTTGCTGCTTCCCAAACTCATCTTCATCGAGCCAGGCAAGGCAGAGCATGAGACTGTCCATGGCAGGGGGTGTTTGTCTGTTCAAGGCAGTGCCATGGATAATCCAGCCTGCATCTCACTCACCATGAAGCAGGGCATCACAGAGGTATGTGACTCAAACAAACCAGCAGTGCTTCAGCAGGGCATATCACAATAACCTTTCACTTTCTGTTTCATGCCTCCCTGAGGTACAGCCTAACACCTCCCTTGCCACGGTGAGGCAGACAACACACACGGACAGACATGCCACACTCACCAGCCCCAGGCCGACACGAGACTCGCGGAAGGTGGCACAGCAGCCAATCAGCCCAATGATGAACATCACCACGGCCACGCAAATAATGATCACTGCTGGCAGCAGGGCGTATTTGTCCTGCAGAAAGTTGTCATAGGTCTTGTAGGTGTTGATGACGTATGCCCCAACATAGCTGAGGCCTGCACCTGCCGCCTGAAATGMAATACGGAAAGCAATTAGCAGTTATTTATTAAGCCTCTGACCTGGAAACTAATCATGGATTGTTTTCTARAAGTGATTTTAGAAATAATGGCTACGCTGTGCAAGGAATTAGAAGAAAAAAAATGCTGCATCTGAAACCATTAACTAAACTAGCTATGCATTCAAACTTGAACACAGAGAAGACAAAATTCATTKTATCACTCCCCTGCTAGTAAGGCACCACTTGAGCTGAGTTTAAAGYCTGGAGGCTGTAGATGTGCATCAGTGTCTGCAGAATGCCAAGCTCCCACTGCCTAGCCAGGGTCACCCACATCCCACACAAGACTGCATCTGCAGGAATCATATCATCAGAGGGATGAGTTGTTGGCTTGGGAGTGAGTACCTAGTCTCAGCAAAACAGAGTACCTCCCCTTCCAGGAGGAAACAGATTTCTGTAACCTTTAAAATAATCTCTCTCCCACAAGGATGTTTTTCCAATTGAGGCCAACGTACAATGCACCAGTGACAGTTGCCCTGGAGACCAAAAACTTTTATCCACAGGACTGAGTAAAGCCCTGCAAACAACACCGACAGACTCAGCCATGCCCTACCAAACCTCACCGATGGCATAAAAAMAACTGTCTCAAGAGTCAGGATGGCTCATCCACCCTCTAATCTTGCAGCACAAGTAAAATGAAGCACCCTCTCTATTCACATTCTGGAAACTTGAGGGAAACCAGCCGGTTTGTTTTCAACAGGTCACAGCAGGATTTCATCATGCAGCCCTGGAGCAGTTTGTTACTTGCCCAGCACACTACGTTTTAATTAAATCAAACGCTCCTCATGTTGGAGCTAGGATTTGCTAATTCYTTTACCTTGTTTGGCTCTTTCCCCTCCAGCCAGGTCTGCTGCCTGYCCTTCAATTACCTCCAAGTGCAACAACATCCTTTGTTTCAGACAGCTCCCATYCCATAATTTCGCATTCCTGGGTGCTGTCTGTACTTCAGAATAACTGGGGTCAGATGCACCAAGTGATGAAGCCAGAGACATTTAGCACATGCCATGCTGCGTGCTGGGGCTCATCAGATACATCAGGTCCTCYAACAAGTGGGTTATCAGGAAAAGGAATAGGATCACCAATTCTCAACAGGCTTTTGGTTTTCTTCTCCACATGCACTGGGTTTTCAGACAGTGCTAATGATTAAAGTGGTTCCTAAAGCTTCCTTTCATTTTTCCTCTCATTGAGGAAAATCTCTTTCCCATTTCCCTGTCTGCAGGTATACAGTCACCTTGGCTTCTTCATCCCACCTCTTTTTAGGGATGCAGAGAAAGGATGAGACCACTTTATCTCACTGCCTTCACACTTCACCAGAGGAGTGAGCTGTTGAGGAGGGGCAACCAGACCTTCTCCTCCAAGACTGGGTGCCTGAACTGGACGTGGGACAGGAAAAGCCCCTGGAATGGCAGCAGCACTAAAGGTGAAGGTGGGGACACATCACCTTCRTCCTCCTTTGCCTTCAATTGCACAAAAAGAATGAAGGTGTATGACTCAAAAAGGAGGTCCTGTGTTTCTGACCTGGAAGGATGGATGCATGTGGCTGTCTGCCTGTTCTCTGTTCTGGAACAGCATCATCTGGGCAAGGACAGTCACAGAGAGGCAAGCAAAGCTGTTCAAGGCCTCACCAYCCTCACAAAGAACAWTTTTGTCCCAATATCCCATCTAATCCTACCCTCYRGCMATGGGAAGCCATTCTCCCTTCTCCTGTCACCCTAGTCTCTAGTCCAAAGTCTCTCTCCAACACGGTAGAGAAACATACTTAATTTTTCATCTATAAGTCCTGATTTCTACCCATTTCCTGCATGCTCAACATGCAGTGCAAAGGAAGCAGCACAGGAAATGCTAAAGACCAGCTAAGAAAAACCTTGATGCAAGTAAAATGCAGCCGTAAATTTAAAAAAAAAATTACGATGCCAATTCACACAAGTCCCCTAAAGCCCGGACCAGCAAAGTCCAGAACAGCCAGATGACATCAGAGGGTCTGGTGTTCAGTTCAAGGACATAAAATATAAAGCACTTTCACAGCAGGCGTTATTGCAACACTCAGGATTGCCTCGTTTCTGGTCAGAGACAAAACACAACCAGCAAGAAGTCTATTAAAATTTCTGAACTTCTGCTTCCAAGCAGAAAACGGAAGTGTAACAAGGCAAAAATAGAAGTCTTTAGGAAAAGATCTGGCTTAAAGGAAGATGACATTTTTCCCCACAAACAGATACTGCCACAACTTCACCCATGGTTTTTAATTCAATGGGAAGAATCCTGAAGCTTGAAGAGCAGAAGCACTCAGGAATAGAARGCATCGTGGCTAGGAATTGCCTCCCTGATTTATTTTTGCAGATGAGTCCCACAGAAAAATTTTGAAAGCAAAGATGAAAATATTTCAGAACTTAAATCAGAACTCCTCTCTTAAGCCTTTCCAGAATTTAAGGCAAATTCAAAGTCTGGTGGAGGAATTTTTTCACCCCAAGATTACAAAATCTACAGTCCATTCCAAGATCAAAGATGAAGATGTACTAAGGTATACCTCCCTAAAAATACAAGACCTTTGCACTGCAAAAGACAGATCTTGAAGAATGTCTGATTAAASAGGCTTCTGTTGGATCTCAAGGAAAAAACAATCTCACAAACACAAATGCCAGTTTGAATGACTACTTTTGAGGAGGAATAAATCAAACATCTTCTTCATTAGTCAAACACCTTCTCAAAGCCATCTAAAATCATATACAAGGGTGTTAGGATTATGCCAAGAAATTCACACAGGAAATTATTATGGTTCTTCACACTTTCTGTTGGTCTCTTGCTTGGAAATTTACTTTCAGCCAAGTCCAGTGCCCAGTAGGCTCGTGCTGTGGAGGGATGAGGGCAGATCAGTACAGCCRAGGAGTGATGCAAGGTGGATACGGGACAAAGACCTTCCCTTCCACCAACAGCAAGCACAACACCCRTGCCTGACCCCATCCTCTCCAAGCAGCCCCAGCTGACTCACCAGGGCTCCAGGAAACTGCTGGTGTTTCTTTACAATGTTGACAACTTCCTTAAGACAAGATGACAAGATGAAGCAAAAGGAAATTTTGCAAGAAAACCCCTTTTCAAAGCTGGGCAACAGAACTGCAGCCGCCTCAGCTGCTTCACCTACCACAGCTTAGACCCTTCAGGGACCTAAGGCCAGAATCACTCACTTTTTCATATCTCATGCCCTTGACAGAAAGCAGAGAAAACTATTTGAGCATGAAAAATGAACTCCCTGGGGCTGAGTGAGAAGAAAGCCAAGCTGTGACAGTCATTAGATTTTCTCACGCTGAGGTTTGGGCAGGGCCTGGGCTCACCAAGCTCTTCCAAGCTTAGCTGAGCCAGGGAAGCAGGTGCACRCAGTACATACACAACAAGCTGGGACTTCCTAAGTCACACAGCGCACATGCAGCAAMCTGAATATTAAATCCAGCCCATGAAATAGATGCTGTGGCTGTCTCACTGCAGAATAGGACAGCCGCTGGAAAGCCCTAATTTCACTTTGTGTTCCACTGAGCTTATATGCTGATGACCATACGCCCCTGCCCTTTTAGAGATGCTGATAGCCATGCAAATAGTTGACACCACCTAACCAGTGTCACAGCCACAGAAGGGATTATTTAAAATTTCCTCTACTCCATTACTGCGAAATAGATGCAAATTTTATATATTTTTAATTCTTTTTTTTCTAGTGGGGCAGAACAGATGCTTTTCCACCTTTACTTCTCTGTTTTCAGAAGCCAACTTTATGTGATGGCTGAGAACAGTTTGCAGTTATCAGCACAGGCTACTGTGTCCCCTGCCAAACCCTGATAAGATACAGCAAAAGAGCCAAACTACTAACTATGGAGTTAAAAGGCAGTGTCTGCTGGTYGGAGGTTTTGGGGTTCTTTTTTAAAGGTTGCTCCCAGCATCCCCCAATTTCAGTGTACAGATTCTATGACTCGGTCTGTTACTGTAAACTGGTGTAAGTCTTTCCTTTTAAAAGGCTGGACAATTAAAAATACAGAGTAACAAAGCTGCAGTGTTAAATGGAGAAGCTTAAGAACAGGGTGATTTCCGAATTCCCAACATCCCAAGTGTCCAGCAAGACACAACCTCTATACAGTAAAAAGGTGAGGCTATGAGACTTAAAGACATTTCCTCTTTGTCAAATGGGACTTTCCCAGGGCCAGCACTAATTTCCACCACAGCACAAAATTAAGGCTGGCTGGRCTTTGTCCCATATCATTAACATTTTACAGGCAAAGACAGGTAAGATAAATAATAGCATTTTACCTGACATGGTTAAGAGCAGCTGAATTCTGCAGCAAACCACTGCAACTATATATTGGAAGAAYTATGAATATCCACACAAACCCTTTCTTAACCACTGCCACCTAATTMGTCACTGGACAGTCAGCTCACAGAGCTGCTTGAGTTAATTTTAAGGCTCAAATCCCACTTTTTTTTTTCATTCCTATCTTTGCGTAGTCAGGGCACCTCACCCAGTACAACATCTGATGCTGAGATTTTGCCACCCATCCTATATTCACTGGGATGCTATTACCTTTCCAGCAGTTTCAATCTGCCAGAGGACAGAGTGGGATATGTTACCTTCAGTTATTACTTTACCAATTACAGTGATTACTAGTGTGCTGGCCCCATGCCTTTCATATTTAAAATTAAAGCCCAGCAACACTGGTCTCAGTTACAGCTGCCCCTCCTCTTTTTAACACAGAATGTACTCCATCTCTTTGTTAGTTTGGATTTTTTTTTCTGTGTACAAGAAGTGGTTTTGATTTACCTTGACAGGTAAATCCTCCGCTTGAAAGGTTTTGCACATTTCYTCCATAAATAATATATTTTATTACCCAACAGCCAGCTTGCATGGSAATGGGAATCACTTTCTGGCTCCCTTGCTGATTTATCGTACTACAAGATTTATTCTTCCCATTCACTACCAGAGTTTCAAGTCCCCCCTGGCTGCTGCCCTGCTCCATTCTTATGGGGCCAACAGGTTCTCTGGTGACTTCAGGGGAAAAGAAAGGCAATGAGMATTTTTGGGAAAGCCTTCCTCACTGTAACCAGTTTAAAACTCCCTCTAGCCCACATGSACCAGGCAGCTGCCCAGACCTGATSATCTCCCTTGGCCCAAGGCAAAGCTGGTTTCTTCCAGCAATGAGAGTGACCCCAGCTCAGCACCTTCCAYTGCACGAGCACATTTTTCTCTCCCTTTTTCCCATCCTGGATTTAAAACTCTGCCAGCCGGACCTCCTTGCTTCTGTTACCGTTTCCAACCCTGCTTATGATATTAATTTCTCTAAATGATAAATCAGGTGTTGCCACATTTGTGTCTTCTTGTTTCACCCAGGACAGTGTGTGAGAGTGCATGGTGACCCTCACAAAGAAAAAGGGTTTCTGGCGTTGAGAGGGACCATCCTGTGCTTCAGCGTGTGCTCTGTGTCTCTGTTCCTGTCACTGGGCACCACTGAGAAGCCTGAAACAGCATCATCTGGGCAAGGACTGGCATAGAGAAGAAAGTGAAGTTGCTTTTCTGGGCACCCTGTGCCAGGACCTCCCCACCCTCCCAGCCAGCAATTCCTTCCCAATATCCCATCCATCCCTACCCTCTGGCACTGCCAAGCCATTCCCTGTGTCCTGTCCCTGCAGCCCTTGTCCCCAGTCCCTGTCCAGCTCTCCTGGAGCCCCTTTAGGCYCCAAAAGGGGCTCTGAGCTCTCCCTGGAGCCTTCTCTTGTCCAGRTGAGCACCCCCAGCTCTCCCAGCCTGGCTCCAGAGCAGAGGGGCTCCAGCCCTGGCAGCATCTCCGTGCCCTCCTCTGGCCTGGCTGCAGMAGCTCCAGGTCCCTGTGCTGTTGTTGCCCATGGCTGGAGGCAGGATGGGGTCTCCTGTCAGTACACAAACTTGCTGCGTTCCCTCAGACCCTGATGTTGTGAAAACAAAATAATAAAAAATACTGAACTCAGCAAGTCAGCTTTGGATTAGAGCAAAAAGCACCAAAGCTGCAAGCTCCTACCAAGCTGCCCTTGATGCCAGCAGCACCAGCAGCCCCAGGAGAGAATTCCTGGTGGTCTTGTGCCAATCATTACCCTCAAACTAAAACCTTCAAGTCAGTTCCTTCACATGAGCAGCAAAGGTGGGACACAATCAAAACAACTATTYTGAACTAACTTACACCAAGCCACAAGAGATTCTCCAGAGGATGTTACACCTAAATATACAGCTGTGATGTACATGTGGGGCATGTTTCAGCCTGCCTTCAAAACACACCACAGGRCTGCTTGCTAGGTATGGTGGGAAGTGCTTGGCTTTTTCTTTTCTTCCTCAAATGAAAACAACAAGCAGCTGCCAAAAGGCTCTGAAAACCTATGTCTCTCTTTCAGGACAAAAAAAACCAAAAAACAAACCCTAACCTAGAACAACATTTTCTTGCAGTTTTTACATGCTGCAAAAACACACACTCAGAGGGGATTCCAGGTATAGTGAGCTTGTTGTCAAGTTTTATTAAGAAAGCGTCCACCTTTAGAGTTGTTTTAGCATGTCTTCTTCTGCTYCCCAAGTTTAAGTCCAAGGTTATTTTCCCATCTCTAAAAGCCAGCACATACCCTACAAAGCATAAATGGAGGGATGATCTCATGGAGCATCAGCACAAAGCAAGAAATCCTGCCCCAATTCCTATGATTTCTAATGCCTAAACCCCTGCCTTGGGGCCCAGGCGCTACAGTTAATCACAATCACAAAACTTTGTGCACCTCTAAGGCAACAGGTCCATGGTGAGGAGAAAGCAGAACCCCCATTTTTACTTACATTCACCCCAAATACACAGACTGCAGGGCACAAGCCCGCAGTGAGTGTAACTTCACCTGAGCATGGATTGATTTATCAGCCAGTGCCAGGCTGTTTTGGACCTGAGCACCCTGTTTGGACACAAAACACCCTGTAGTTCAATATTTGCCTTCGGAACCACCCCAATTTCTCAATCTGTTCCAGGCTCAGACACCAGACGCTGCAGCTAAACCAAGGCGCACCTGAATCACAGCACTGCTAATCCTAAATCCTGCCAAAGAGGTAACAAAACGGGACCTCCCGAGCAGCCTAATTACCAGAGGCACTTCCACATCATGGAGTCACAGGAACCCAAAAAGGTTTGGGTTGGAAGGAGCTGTAAGGCTCATGCAGCTCCGCACTCCACAGGGGCAGGGGCACCTTCTACTATCCCAGGTTGCTCCAAGCCCCGTCCAGTCTGGCTCGGAATGCTTCTGCTTCACTGGGCACCCATGTCAGGGCCTCACCACCCTCACAGGGAACAATTCCTTCCCAATATSTACCCTAAATTTCCCCTCTTTTCAGTGGGAAGCCATTCCCCTTCTCCTATGACTACAGCTCCCAATGAAGAATCCCTCTTTGGTTTCCTGGTAGCCCCTGTCAGACACCGGAAGGCTTCTACATGGTCTACACACAACTTTCTCTTCTYCAGGCTGAYCACCCCCAGCTTTTTCTGCATGTCATCATCTCTAGTTTCRGAGACCTGCACATTGTGAGACCTCCAAAGAAATCAAAGTGCCTCTAGAGATACGGACACAGAACACCCAACAGGTTCTTTCACAGCTGCAGGGAGTGCTGGGGATGGTCTGACTGAGCTTGTTGCTCAGAATCTGCATCACCATCCCAACACTTAACCCTGTGCTGACCATATGGCACCAGCATCTTTATTTTAGTCCAGGAAGCCCCTATGCAATACAGCAAGGCGTATTTTCCTGGAAGTCAGTTCAGTTCTGCTTCTCGATTTTGTGCAGAACAGTTTAAAACAAGGAGGGAAGGACTTCTTCCTTTCAAGCCATGCTCAAGAGGATCACACCAAAGYGCCCAGCCCAGGCATCAGCCCCATCCTGTGACCACTCTGGATCACATGGCTGTTCTCTCACCACTCAGAAATGAGCTCGAAATCATAGAGCAGTTTGGGTTGGAAGGGACCTCAAAAAAMCACCCTATTTCCAGCCCACAACGAACCCACTGCTTTCCCCTTCCCACCTGACACTCCTCGTGCTGGGTCAAAATGTGATCCAGACCACCCCTGGTCAGCCCCAGGGGACCCGGCAGCTTCACCACAGGAGCAGAGACAAGGAGTCTGGAGTGAAGCCTGCTCTTGAGTCCGCTCAGGAGTGGATGAATTACCCCATTTTCACCCACTGGATGAAAGAAGAAAATAAAATCAATCCAGCTCTTGGTTAAGCAGCTTTTTCCACTATGGATGCTACTGAGAGGCAGACCAACCCTGCAGCCCACTGTCGTCCCTTCTCTGGAGAGGGGAGGAGAGCTCCCACTGCTCTGCCATGTCCCTGCCAGGATTGTGCAGAGCATGAACACCCGGCAGAGCTGCTTGGCTCCTGTCTCTTGTAAAGCAGGTGGCTACAGGTGGGATTAAGGATTTGCCTAAGAAGGGATGCAAGAAAGTGGAGAAACAGCCCACAGACACCCATCCTCCACAGACACCCATCCTCCACAGACACCAAGAGACCTGTACTGTCTCTTTGGAAAATACCTCCACCCTTCAAAGTAAGGTGTTTCTAGCACCAATAATCTTCAACACAATCTTTGCTATTCATTACACTGTTCATTAAAATGATTAAAAATTTCCCTCCTCACTTTTTTTTTTTGTTATTGTTTTAATATCCTGATTGCTCTCTGACTGAAGCTTCAAAGTAAGCATTCCCAAACCACTGATCACTGGCATGAGTGATTTCAAATCATTCTTATATGCAGAAGTTTTTCTTGTGGGTAAGTTTACAACTTCAAATTACTAAAAAAATATTTAAAGTGAACCACAGCAATATTGTGATTACTTGAACAACCTGGTCTAATGGAAGSTGTTCRTRCCCATGGGGTTGAAACTGGACAATCCTTAAGGTTCCTTCCAAGCCAAACTATTCTRTGATTTTATGCTGATTCTATGCTACTGATGACCCAAAACACATTTGATTCATGCTTCTTGGAAACTCACAGAACACAAATCCAAACATATTTGCAAAAACCACCTGATGTAGTGTGCTGGAGAGGGTGKAGAAGGGAAATGAGGAAAGCCAAGTTTTGCAGCACCGAGATCTTATCCACAAGGACTCWGCAAGAAGGCAAAGCCCCTCTCTATTCTCCAGTCAATGAATAATTTCTGCAACCATCTGGACTCTTCCCTGTCAGGATGGGGAGGTCCTGACACAGGTATCCCCTAGAAGCTGTGGCAGCCTCATCCCTGGCAGCATCCAAGGCYAGGYTGGAGCARCCTGGGGTAGTGGAAGGTGTCCCTGTCTTCCAGAGGATATGATTTATGATTCTCAAGGGGTCCTTCCATTCTGGGATCCTGTATCCTGTTCCATGCAGTCAAATCCCAGCACAGAAACTATCTGACACCTCTTGGTAGCAGGGATGCAAACCCAGCGGGGTGTCCCAGAGCCAATCACCGGCTGCACCCAGCTCCAGCACACCCCAGCCGTGTGTGGGGGCAGAGGGAACGCAGCCAGCTGGGGAAATATGGCTGGCAGAGACAGCACATCCTGCCAGGGATCACTGCTGCTCCTGCACTCCCTGTCAGCTYATCAAATGCTGCTCTCCCAAATCACCAGCTCCTGCTAAAGCCCCTCGGGGCAGTGACTTATCCTTATGCTCCTCCCTGCTGCTGGGCAAGTGAAGCAAGGCTGGGGAAACGCCCACCTCTGCTTAAAAGTGAATGGGAAATTTGGGCAAACTGCACTTTCACTGCAGGAACACCTATGGTAGCCCTCTGGTGATCAATCCTAGTGTCTTGAGTTGGAGGGGACTCACAGGAATCATCGAAGTCCAACCCCCAGTCCCTGGGACCACCAGTGATGCCAAACCCCCTCTGAAAGCAGAGACCTGTTTAGTGAAAAGGAAGCTGAAGGTGAGCAGGGACAAGGTGCTGGATGCTTTGAGGTTAAAWGCAGCCTGAGAAGGTGTTTACTGCACAATATACAGTAATATTGMAGCATGAAGATTCCACCTAGCTTTAAGATTCTCAGTTTCTTCCCTTGGACCAGCAAGGGAATCCCAACAATTCACCTCTCTCYTTCAAAACGAGCATCATCACATCCCCCCCCAGCCCAGTGCCCTCAAAACACAATTCCACGAACATCAAGGTCTCCTCAGAGCCTTCCTCTCCCTMTTGTAGGTTCCATGAGATAAACCTGCACCCCCGGTCCTCACCAAGAAGAGCAGCCAACACGCACTTACCTAAACAACCACACACTCACACCTAATTGGTAGGTGCTAAAGAGCAGAACTGGARGTGGGCAGAACACCCACAGCTTCAAGCACCACCCCCTGGTAACTGTGTGATTAAATAACCTTTAATCCATGGTTCCTGGAGGGATTTATGCATAGATCCCCCACCAGTAGAATGACCTACASCTACAATGCTGAGCATAGTGCTTAGGAGAAAAGCTGTTTTTTCACCTCATTGAGGAAGCCTCAATTTGTCATTCTGGAAAATCTGACGTTTTTTCACTCTGGATGGTCATGATYAGAAATCCAAGAGAGGATTTTCTGCCTTTTTAGGATATTGTTAAGTAATAACTTCTGTCAAAGAACCACATCTGCACCATCTGCTGACTACGCAGGTGGTGAATTATTTTCCATAGCCAYTTCCAAGCTGGGAAAGATCTGCAGCTGGACATGATTTGCTCCTTGGAGAAGGGCTCTAATGTTCTTTGCAAATYTTTGTTTCACAATTATCTGGAGCCTCATACTTACAGCGCCCTAACTGGCAGAAATGTTCTGAAGGTGTATAAAAGAATCAGCTCCTCCATCTCCACCCTCCTAAAACCAGAATTCCAGGTTCTGCAATTCTGCTGGATTGTGATTACCACATGCAATGGTGGCAGCAGCATCTAAATGCCACGGGTATTGGTTTGCATTSGTCTTACTGGGATAAAAAGCAACCCACAGGGCTGCTCTGGGTCACCCCAAATTCAGAGGCCACAGACATGCAGAAAGACAGCTACTGACAGCCCATGTATGCAAATGAACCGTCACGATTAGAGTTCCCCTACAGCAGAAGAAGCACCAGAGAAATTTCCAGGAGGACATAAAGCTGTTGTTTCATCTTTAAAAAGCGAAGCAACGATGCTAACCTGARGCACACCTGACCTGAGACTCAGAGGCCTTGCACATACGAACAGTGGGATGCTGCAATGTTTCTCTATGGCTGCTTCAAAAATAAATCCCCACAAACCAAGGAGACACGGTAAGGCAGTGTTATTTGGTGTGCAGCAGTGACACGGCCTGCTCCTCCATTTGTGCCAGTGGCTCACGAGTTACACATATAGCAATAGATTGTGCCGAGCCTCCACAAAAGAGGCACAGGACGAGGGGGATGAGCTCCTCACCACAGCCAGCAACAAGCCATGTTTTTACAGAACAGGGCACCACACCCTGCGAGGCCCCGGGGATTAATTCAAGCAATATTTCTTCTTTTGCTTTATTTTTTTTTTTTCCATGTAGTTTCTCTCTTTGGTAAAACTCTAGCTCTTCTCGTTAGGAAGAGCCCTCAGTTAGACCCCACGCTGCCACGCAGAGCTCCAGAACGGGCTGAGCACCTCCCGGCTCTCGCAACCGGGCTGCGGCCGGCACGGTGGGGACATCCAAGGCAAAACACTGCCCGGAAAACTCCCAGGTGCTCCGGAGCAGCTGKGAACCCCCAAACCGACACACGGCGTTAAACAGCAACACCGAGTTCTGGGGCTGTCGCTGGTGCTGGTGGGGGTTTTCCAAACTTCCCCGCGCAAGGGAAATGCYTGAGACYAGTTATCAGAATAATCACCAGCCCYCCTGWGYAGCCACGAGCCCCAGGCACTGCTGTCACTGTCACGAGGCAACCTTGCCACGAGCCTCCAATGCTGACAGCCCCAAATCAACAGGAGTTAGGCTAAAAAGTATACAAACCACCCTCGKTTTTTTACTTGCTTGTAAATAATTACTGAGGAAGTGATTTGGAAAGCCGTAACAGTGCCAAGGACATAGCTGGAACAAAGTTCTCAGCTGTTTTCATCCCCAAAAGAYTTATTTCTGCCCCAAAAGTGGAGCAGAGCTCTTGTACAATGCCATGCGGTTCCATTTGCTTCCGATCACAGAAGGGGGCTGTAGACCACTTTAATTAAAAACACTACGGAAACACCGGGTATATTAAAACCACGCCACYAAGAAAAAAAACCGAAAGAAACAACAGGCTCTGACCCTRTTTTTTTCCTTAGAAACTTAAAACTCCTAAACCGCTTTGTTCTTTACCTTACGGGTTGCTACAGAAATGTACGAGTCGCCTGCACACAGCTAAACTCAACGCCCTCACTGCGGGATATCTTGGACCGCGGGCAGAGCGCCCAGCACCGACCCCTCTTCCCGAGCCCCCCGCCGCCCCCGCCCGGGAYACCCCATCCCCGCGGTACCCAGAAGGCGAGGCTGAGCAGCAGCAGCACGGTCTTGGAAGTGATGACTCCGCAGTCCATGTCGGAATCACTCTGGGGCTGCGCCGCCGCACCGGCCGTGGGTTCCCCGTGGAGCCGCCCCCGGCCCGCCCCGCCGTCCTGCCCTGCCCTGCCCTGCCCACCCACGGGACGCCTTTCCCCGTGGCCAACCAGGCTGGTTTCCATGCAGGGGGTGGAGAGTGTCGGGAA
>NW_026624361.1:84724-86939 GCF_030028575.1 Malurus melanocephalus
CCACCTGGAATGTGAGGCTGAGCAGCTGCAGGGAGAGGTGTTGGAATTCAGTCACTGCAGAGGGCCGCAAATGTCCATCAGCCTTTATTTCCATCAGCCAAGGCCCGTGGTTTTCACACAAACTGGAGGTACAGGACTGGCAGCCAGGGGTTTGTTTTGCAGAGAAGACCTTTGGCAGCCTGAACTGAGCCGAACCCGCTCCTCTGCTGRGCTGCAGGATGCAGTGATAACAAATTTCCTGCCACTGCCCCTTCCTGGCAAAAATTGCTGTGATGCAGTGTCTTTTAGGGGAGATGGATTTTGGAGGGGATTTGCTGAACTTGCTCGCCAGCAGGAAACATGGAAAGGGAGATTATGGACAGCCTCTGCCCACAGCCCATGAAGCTGCAGCTGCTTTGAAAGGCAGCAGAATGTTTGTGTCGGCTGCTGAAAAGAGAAATCCCCATGCAGAAACTGGGGTGAAGCTGATATCCAAAATAAAATTCCTTGGAGARTAAAGAGCAGCACAAAGTCAGAACCTGAAGACTGCTGACAGAGCTCTTCCTGCCAGCAAGTCTCTTTTTGCCATCATCATTTCTATTACAGCACTAAATAATAAAATGTCTATACTTATGGGGTATTTTTAAATAAAAATAATTAATCCGTATTTTCACTTTTCCTTGCAGTATGGCAGGTGGACAAAGCAAAAAAAAAAATCATCTGGAAACCATTTATCCTAGTTTTGTAGAAATGATTGGTAATCTGGGGGAAATACTTTGAAGGAAGATGAAAGGGCCAAGTCTGAAGTGTAATTTAAAATAAAATATAAAGGAATTTACAAAAACCCCAAACCAAACACCAACCAAACCCCATCTTTCTTTAATATCCCAGTATTATTTCCATTTTTGTCATTGTTAGTTCACTATTTTAATTACAAAGAAGAGGATGGTGGTTTCATAGTGAGAGTGAAATAGAGTTCTTAATAAAAATGTTACCAMCTATATGCTGTTTGTTTCAGAACAAAGTATTATTTAAAATAAATGACAGCTGATTTTTTTATTAAAAGTGATCTAGAAAATAACTTGCCAGAACAAAGAAGTKCCCATGCAGTCATATCCCAGCCATCAGAGACAGCCCTGGTTATGATATTCTGCATCATTTTCCATTAAATTAATATTAAAATTAAGAGATTCCTGTTGAACATGAGATTTTTAAAACAGCACTAACCTGGAATTCTCACAACTTTGGAAAGGAGTTGGGGAAGAAGGAAATTCAAACTGTCTAACCGGGTAACAAAGCCTCAGAGGAGGCTGTGTTTCCAAAGCTGCTGTCTGCCATAGGATCTCTTGCCCTGGGTAAATGGGTCAGGTTTCAGCCTGAGATGGGTTTAGGAAACGTGGTGGAAAGACAACAGGATTTCCCCTGATTTATTTATTACATGTTCAGCAATGTGGCACAGTGGTTTGTACTGGACGCTGTAACATGTTGTAGGAAAAGGATCTTTGCATTTGCCCTTATCCACCAGACAACCATGATGAGAAGATAAAATCCCCTTCTGCACATGGGACCATGTATCTGAAAATCTCTCCATTTTGTTTCCTTCCTGCAAGACTAAACAACTTGTCAGCTYTGATATTTCCCAGAACTCTTTCTCTCCCACTGAGGTTCATTTTCCTTGAAATGCCTGKAAACGAAGTGTGTTCCTCAAGGGCTGTACTGAGGAGGTCACCACAGCTCTCTGCCTTCTCCTGCAGCGCTGTGGCCCTGATGACTCACTCCCAGCTCATGATCATCTGTTTCTGCCAAAGGAACTGCTTCCAAGTGAGCTGTTCCCCATCCACTTCTCCCAGTTATTCCTGTCTGGGTGGGCAACCCTGATGGTGCCATGGAATCCCAGAATGGTGTGGATGGGAAGGATCTTAAAGCTCATCCAGTGCCACCCCTGCCATGGGCAGGGACAGCTTCCACTGTCCCAGGTCACTCCCAGCCCCAATGTCCAGCCTGGCCTTGGACACTGCCAGGGATCCAGGGGCAGCCACAGCTGCTGTGGGCACCCTGTGCCAGGGCCTCCCCACCCTCCCAGACAGCAATTCCTTCCCAATATCCCATCCATCCCTGCCCTCTGGCACTGCCAAGCCATGCCCCTTTGTTATTCTAGGTCCTTGTCCTTTCCATACCACATCTGACTTTTCAGCTCTTTCCTCCAAATCCTCAATATCACTTGGAAACAATTTCC
>NW_026624362.1:0-16252 GCF_030028575.1 Malurus melanocephalus
AGCTGCAATGAGCAGAGTTAATTGGTGTGCACTGCAGCTTTCACAAAACGAAGGTTTTGAGAAGGTTTTGCACATTACAGCCAAGTCAAGTTCTTTCAAAGGTTTTCGTGACTGTGCAGATGAAAGGACAGACAGAAGGAAAACCCAGTCTGAGAAATGAGTGCTCAGGGTTTAAGGTTGTGCTGTCTCTGACTCAGACTGCCTTCCTCAAACAGAGGCTCTCCACATCACCCTCCAATTTTCTATCAATTTGGCACAGATCTGTCTGGTTTTCACCAGAAATCCCATCCTTGAACAGAGAGGCCYCTTTGAATCTAAACTTTCAGAACAYATCTCTGTTCCCACGAGAAACTAAAAACCTCCCAATCAACCTTTCAAAGGGGGGAAGCCGGCAAGAAACACTGCAAAAGCAGACAGCGAGGCTGTAAATTAACACAGGATGGTAGGAACTCACTCAAATGATATGTGGCACTGCACAAATCGGCACAAGCTGATTTAAGGAACATCATCATTAGAATGAATCCTGGAATAGGTGCAGCATCTGTGTCTTGCACACAGCTGGTGCCTCAAATGACAGAAAACCAAGGAACGACGTCACTWTCTTCTATGGAGAATAAAAAACAACACAATTTTAAGAAACTTTGTCCAAGATCATGGAGAGCATTTAATAAAATACAGTCATGAAATGGCACTTGCTTGTGTTTTTTTTTTTCTTAAAAAACGAAAAAAAAGCAGTACTAGTACACTAATATTGTCAAGCTCAGGGAAAAAAACGCATGAAGAAAGTGTCAGTTATCAAAAATTTCTCCTTGGCTTACCTGTAAATTGTTATTTAAAAATCCCTGGTCGTTTATATTTTTTAGTTTCACTGTTGCTGTTAAGACAAATAGTAACTCCCTCTTTAAAAACTTCAATAAATAATTGAATTAGATACCAAAACTTCTTCCATAAACCCCAAAATTCAGCCCATTTCCATCCTAAGTATTACTGCCAAAATGAGAAAGGTTATTGGTGTACTTGAAAGAAGAAGGACATTTGAAGTTGATTTTTCTCATCTAATTAATCATCCTCTGTAGTCAGAAAACAGAGACTGCTATCCCACAACATTTTCATCTGTCAGAAATCAGTTCACTCGCTGGTGTCAGCTTTTCCCTGGATTCTGACTGCAGAAGTGAATGCGTTTACATTAAAGTRTTATTTTAAGATATTGAAATATTGTAAAATGTAGTAATAAAATATGGTAGAAAATAAGTCTGGGAATGCCATCAAGTCACACAGTCTATCCTTTTTCCAAGAGAATCTTGAACTCTGTATTCCTTGTCACAGGCTTTCCAAAGAATTATTAAAAAAAWTCTGTGATTGAAATTCTATTTTCTTCCTAACCGTGTGGYCTCATACTTCTCTTTAACTGACAGGCCGAGACAGCTAAAGCAGCTAATACCATTTAATTGACTYAGGGTTGGCAATTCTCCAAAATAACGAAGATAGGCTTGGAAAAAAACATTCCTTTTCYCTCCTCCTTGAATACAAATCTAAGAGACCAAATTCAGTAAAAGTTTATTGTGTGTACACACAGACGTCGGGTGTCCTGTTATCTTAAAAGCACTGGYGAAAATTAATACGTTAATCCCTCAAAACAATTTAGAAAATCCCAGTCTAAAAGAATGAGAATTGTCTATTCATTGAAGGAAGCATTCATTATAACAATATTGATCGTGTATTAACTGAATCCACACTCTTGTATTCCACTGGAACTCGTTAAGTACCTGCTGGGTGTGAATGACAAACATCAATGAGTTTTCAAACGAGTGCCACGGAAAAGCTCCAGCTATGCATTACCATGGAGAGCATTCCAGACAAAAAGGTAAATGCATGAAATACTTTATCACAGAAGCTCAACAAAGCAACAACTTCTCACAAGCTTCACAAGTTGCTTGAGGAGGGTTTGAAGAGGAAAGGAAGGTGGGGCTGCACAGTGGAGGATTRAGCACTTAGGCAATGTATTATAAAAATTACTATTTAATCTTAAACTGGCCGTAACCTTTAAACATTCCATCAACAACATTTTCTACAGAAAGGGGAGTTCCAACTTCTGGTCCTTAAGGGTTTTTTGAATCTAATCTTCTATGTTGGCTTACTGAGATCTGGGCGTTGCATTTTTCAAAGTATTTCTTTTTTTTAGCACGTATGGTCCTTTCCACAATGTTTTTCTGTAATGTCATGAAATTGTGCATTGCATTGGTTTTGGGAGTAATATGCATTAAGCATAAAGATAACGTAATTGGAATTTCAATCATTATTTAGCTGCTTTTCCCCTTTGCCCGAGTCTGAAACCCAATGCACAAATTTGCATTAGCAATGCAATAGCAAAAAAAAAAGTGGAATAGTTTTAATAAATTATTCTCAAAGATATTAGATAGAGGTCAATTCCCAATTCTTTTGAACTCCATCACAGAACTCTCATTTAATTTTCTGGGAATAGAATTTGGCCCCAATCACTTATAAAATGGGATTAAGCTTCTGGCTTTCTTCCCAGAACCTGGAATGAAAGTACACCAATGAAAATCTGCAGAATCATAAAACGGAGCTTCCTAAAGAAGGGAAAGCCTTATATGTAGCTTTATGAAATAGATTTTTTAGCTTTTTTAGCTCCTTAGATTGTCACCTTCAGCCTGAGCCAGCTTATCCTGTCATTCATAAATTGATTAAAATGCCTGAAGTCAGAAGCAATTTCTTGAACTTGCCTTGAATCAGTGGGCTTTTCACATTTAAACACTTTTCAGCATGCATTTAAAATTGAAGAATATGAGCAGCTATCATTTCTGTAAGACCATAATAAAGGTCAAACATTTGTTAGATTGAAAGTGACATTAATAACTTCTGAATTCTTATGAGAGAAGGTCCATCATGGCATGGTTTYCTTGGAGAGTAATAGGTCAGCTGTCCGATCCATCACCACGCCCGCCTCTGCTTTCCTTCTCTCAAGCCAGGACCAGAGAGAGCAGAAGGAATTCAAAGAAATGCACTTCTCAAAGACAACGATTTGACAGTTTTAATTAAAGACACAAATTCAAGCACTTGGGGCTCAGGACAGCCCGTGGAATTCACCCCGCAGCTCTCCCAGCCCAGCACTGCCACAACCACATTTACCATTTGATAAATCATCAGGAAATGCTGCACAAGGAGCAGTGTGCTGGCTGCCAGAACACATGGATGCTCTACAGCTTCATCAGATTTGGTTAACAGATCAATAGGTACTTCTTYAAAAGTGTTTATAATATGAGAAAAGCAATAAAATGAAAAATGTAGTGAAAAGAAAGACATTTTACTTAATGTAGCCACACTTCTGGTTTTAAATGTCAGTGAGAGCTAGCCAAGTTACTTGTGTTTTATGTATTTGTGCATGTTGGTTTAAGAAGATCATAAAATTACACAAGTGGAAAATATATCATTTTAACTGCAGAGGGCAAGTCAAGCAAGGAAAGAAAAAGAATATGGAGGAAGCTACTCCTGTGTTGGTTGTCATGAAGAAGTAGCTGCACATTTTTTTAAAGGAGGCCAAGATGCAGAAAAGCTTACAGGATAAAAATTCATTATGAAAAGTAAAAGTGTGGRGGAGGGAGGGAGGAAGGGAGTGAAGGAGAGAGAAAAGAGAGAATGGAGGCACCAAAATCTCTAAGAATCAATAAAGAATGAAAATGCAGGGTAGCCAGGGAAAATCAGGAATAATTTCCATAAACTTCTCCAATTTTACACTCAGGATAACTCAGTGATAGTCTGAGCCACAGGCATGAAAGTTGAAAAATAAGGAAGCAATGAAAATAGTCGGCATTCATAGAAAAAAAAACCCTCCTGTTGTTTAAACAGGCCTCTCTCTTCTATCACACTGTTTGATAAATGGGTAATTCTGTTAATCACTGCCCAAAATCAACAGTTCTRATGCCTTCAGCAGAGCAACACTGATTTTTACCAGAGACAGAGGGAATTCTCCTGTCTGGAACAGCACTGAACAATGCTCCTTCCTCTGAATTCACACACCCAAATCARAGTATTGGCACCAGGTTTGGCAACTCAGATTCCACCACCAATACACACATTTTTAGTATCAAGTATTCAAAATTTCTTTACATAATTTCACAAAACATGCCATTATGATTCGCTGTGAATATATAATGTATCGCATCTCTTCACAGCACCCAGAGTGCAAAGCGTTGATAGCAATAAATCTTACAAAGAACCTCCAAAAGTTGTACTAAAATGAGAGGTTAAGGSAATTTTGGTTGAGAAGGGAGGAAGAGGTCTAGTTTATGCTACTTCATAAAAAAYGTCTCCCCAAAACAGGATGATATTGGACTGAGATGAGCCATTTAAATTGATTTACAGACACAATTCACAGAATCCAAGCTCAACATACAATGACATAAATTATAGGAATGAAGAAAAGCTTTAATGAAATGAACRAAAATCCTGAAGATGCAGAACAATTTATTTTGAAAGTATGAACATGTAGGGAAGTTTCTGACCTGAACAGTTTCTCATTCTAGTCTAAAATACATTTGTCAGGATTCAGCTTCCCCAGGTAAGGTGCCAAAAGACCAGCAATAGGGCACAAAGGAGAACAGCCAATCCTAGCAGAGTACGTGTAATTGCAGAAGAACCTCCCTTCCTGAAGCACTCTGCCAGGACTCACACATAACCTCAGAACACAAGTAATAATTTTTTTAGCTGTTAGATGGAGCATGTTTGGCATCCTCCAGGTTTTATCCAATGCTGTAAGGCCACTGAAACACTTCTGCACCTAGTGCATACTAATATTATGTATTTAGGAAGATCTTTTCCTAGTTTTAGCTGCCACCTTAAAGATTGTAGAAGACCATATCACGTATTTTTGGATCCATTATTAATTTCATATTGACATTTTGAGTCTCTAAGGAAGTAGATGTTGTTGCAGTTYACCCACAAAGAATCCACTTTCAGTAATGAGGAGCAGAACTCTGACATCTGTCAACTGAGTAAATTCCACTGTTTTGTAAATATTGATCAAACAATCATGGCTAATGATACAACTCTAAGTGAATTAGACAAATGTTCCCACATGGMCATCAATTTAATTTCCCAGACTAAATTAGCTTATTTTGTAAAGCAAAACCCTTTTAAGGAAGATAAATTGTTCAGTGACATCAACGTCCATTTCAATTATGGCTTTATTCTGGTGGAGGCTGCTGTGCATAACACACCTGCTGTTCACCTGGTGCTGTAAGAAAATACAGCGGGAGCCACGTGACACTGACCTTGAACATTTATTTCCCATTTCTGTAAAATATGGGATAGCTGAGGCAAATGATACACAAGAAGTAATCACTTTTCTTTGTACTGACACACACAGTCAGCTGAGCTCAAATCACCATTATTGGAAAATAGACTGATTTAATCACCTCAGCACAGCTGTGTTCCAGAACTGCACTGGAGATAAGAGCTGCCACCTGAACATGAAACAGGTGAAGATGGGGAGCCAGAGTGCACCAAAAGGATATTTGCAAATGGGCAGAAAACTTCTTAAAACCTGACTAATTATCTCTCAGAATTAATTCATGCATCAGTCTCCAGCCTGCTTCAGTGGAGACAAAAATGCTCGAGGTTCAGCTCTGCTGTCCCCACCAAGGCAAGAAGGGAGGGCTGAGGGGTTAAATTGGTCCCATTTGGAGGAGCAGGAAACTCTCCTCAAATCTGCCATCTCTGCAGCTCTGAAATAGTGCTCAGTGAAACAGAGGAGCAGCTCCCCACTGGCTTCCACAGACTTTGGAAAGCCTGATATGGACTATGCAATGCCTTATTTCTGTGTTTCTGTCTTTATTGGYAGCAGTTCATTAGTTTTGAGAGACTGGAAAGGCTCCTTAAATGAATCTCAACTAAAGTGTCATTCATTTGCGAGCAGTTTATTTCAAAATGCTTCAGCTAAATTTTTTTTTTGTGAACATCATTACATTTCAAATTCAGTTTGTGACAAAATGACTATTAACTTTCTTTCCCTAGAATCATTTCCTTGATACATTCTAGCTGCTTTTAGTAGATGGAAAGAAAGACCTGAGTAGGTAGTTATTCAAAATCGTAAGTACTTCTCCCCCCTTCAGAAAGACAGCTGCTGTTTAAATGATCTTGTCACACATGGGGAAAGAAAAAGCTTTGCCACAATTCTGTACAAATATGGGCAGCCCACAGGGCAGAAGCAGAGCACAGCGTGAGCCTCAAAGCCCCGCTGTTCCATTATGCAAAGGCAGGCAGTAAAATGGAAGGGTTGTAAGAGGCAATTCGGGGTTGCATTTAGAGGTTAATAAAGATCTTTTTTGCAAAGAGGGTCAGCTTTTTAGAATATTCGGGTGGCTAACTCAATAGAAGTGCCTAAATGCCTTTWAATCTCCCCAACTCATTCTGACAATTCCATTTCAAGAACTGTGATATTATCAGAACAATGAAACAAGTCATGTTTAGACTATGAATATTTTTGTTTCTTTTTAGCTAATTGCTTTGCGTCTTTCTCTGTATTTGACCCCACTTTGAAAAGCCACGSTCCAAGGATATGTTTAAACAAGTGAGAAAAGAGAATCCTAGAATATCCTGAGTGGGGAGGGATCCACAAGGATCATCCCATTCCATCTCCTGGACCAGCTCAAGGATCAATCCACGTGCCGAGACATTGTCCAAACAGCACAAACCCTCCCCTTGCAGCCCACACTGATTAAATTTATCATCCTTTGGAACTCTGCAACCCGGCTGCCCCCTTGGAGAGACCAAGACCTCTCCTTCCAGCAGTGAATCTCTTGTTAGCTGTCATCTCTCAGCTGTCACCTCAGTCTAGGGCTGCTCCGTTTGCAGCTCCTTCCTGGGTCATTCTTGAGCAAACCCCAGAACACACAAAGTGAAACCCCAGAACACACAAAGTGTCTGCTTCCCCCTTCCATTTGTCACAGATACCTGACTTCAATTTGCAGTGTAAGTTCTAAAGCATGATTGTGAATAATTGATGGCCACCCTAGGGCTGGCCAGAAAAGGGAACATCTCTTCCATGACTCATGCCAAAATTTATTTTCATTCTGACTCCAAATGAAAGTTGATGATTCAACATGAATTGTACAAATTCATGTACACTTTACATTGCAATAAACACGTTCCTATGGATCATTTAAATGAAAGTATTTCCAGGCAAAGATGGATCAATTTGTAAACATTTGTTATCTGGGAAACGGGTCATGATGGGAAAACTGATTTATGATCACATTCAGATCCATTCAGATGGAAAACCAGGTGAAAGATTTGCTTCTCCAGAGAAACAATCTCAGAAACAATTATTCAAATAAAAATTATGCCCTCTGTGGCTTTTAAAAGGTTCACTTTTCACTTCTGCAAGGCATCAGTGCAGAAACCCTCCCTCACTGGCTGCCCCTACACATCACACAAGACCCCCCAATTAATCACTATTGTTTCCTGACCAATAAAAGATTTAAGACACACAACACTGATGCAGTTTCTCTTTGATATAAAGTAGGAATTAATTTTCAGGCAATAATTTGTATTCTATTTTTCACACCTCCACTATATTAAAGCACTTTGGATGTATGGGCCTCTTTGTATCTTCAAAAGGGAGATGGAGCTGTACATTACTGATGATATTCCTAAGCACCAATTTCATATTTAATCTGAATGAAGGATTATTTCATAGCTCGTACAAGCAGTGGTGTACAGACAGATATTCTCTTTTGGATGGCTTCTGTGGGTTACAGTATTGTTTTTCTTTTCTCTGAACTGGGTCAATTTCTGACTCATTCATTGTCTTCTGAGATTTGACCCATTTTCCTGAGTAGTCCTCTAAGACCCCTCAAAGAAGGGATGAAAGCAGTCCAAAATGCTGCTTTGGRGTTTTTTTTAGTTATCTGAATGATCAGGAAGAACTGAATCAAGTCTCACAGTAGAAAAACTCACAGGAGAGCATCAAAGCTTTTGGGGGAAACTCGAAAGACGGAGCTGGGACAGAGGAGGTCAACTTTGTGCAGCTGTCCCAGGCCCAACACAGAAAAGGGGGCACAAAACCCCACATTCGTGCGTTTTTATAGGTGAGACAGAGGTAAGAACTCCAACATCTTTTTTGATGTAAAGTTGCCACAACACTTTCATTCCTCAGAGTACGAGGAATCCATGAGAAACAGCAGTCGTGCACAACTTGGAGAAAAAACAAACACAGAAATACTCTTAATTCTGAAAACTGACTGCTGCAGTGAATGTACTTCGTTTCTGGTTATTATCACCAGTAAATACAGCTAAAAAGAAAATTTTAAAAGGGCAATTTCTTAGAGTGAGTGAATTGTCAAATCAGAATGACTGAAGAAATTGGAAAGGCAACATAACATCACTCATTTGTTAACAAAGGAAATACTTTGACAGTTTCATCTTCTGGGGCCTGTTGCATTTATTATGGATTAGCTGCTTATCAGATAAATTATATGTCTAAGTTTATCCAAATTTTCTGTCATTCATAAATTTGTCACTAAATCAAATTATGTATCTTATAGGAAATATTTTGTGGGATTTTTTTACCACTGACTTCACTGAACACCAAGATAGCTATTTCTGAGTGCTTTTGCCTAGCTGACATGGGTAAACACCACTTTTTAAATTTCACTGTGATATTTGCAAGAAAACATACCAGCTCTTTCAGGAAATACATGTCTTGGGACAGCTAGACAGATATAGATGTAAACAAGGAATCTGAGTCACTGAGAAATAGAAAAAACAATTCAATACCAGGAAAAGCCTCTATTTGGGGGACAAGAAAATGCTCATTTGAGATAAGCAAAATGATACAGTCATAAATTCTCAGGGTTTTATGTTTAAAATATTAAGCCTAGAAGATTCAAGATCCAATTCAGTGTCTTTCTTTTTTTTTTTTCCTAAGAAAGCTACATTTCCTGCCACAATTTCAGTTTACTGGTATTTGTCTCAGTGTCATAAAACAAAATTTTCCACATACTCTTTTTCTTTTTTATGAGCAAACATTTTACTGTTTCAGTAGCAGGTTCAATTCTAGTGTAAATTCAAATGGCATCAGCTGGATGACTCMACAACAGCCAAATGAAGGAAGAATCTTCAACCAGTCGTTTCCCCAGAGACAATGTAATAAGCAATAGCCTTTTCTGACTGCAGACATTTTTTTATCTGATTGAATCTAGAAAAATATAGATGGCTGTACACATTGAATGACTCACAAGTATGCTAAAACAAAACTGGAAATCGTTGTTCATTGAAATTGCTTTTCTCAAATATATCAGTCTTGTCTCTCAGTCTTCAAAGGCCCCTTCCAGAAACTGAAACAATTTTAGTTACCACTTCCACTTTTCCTGCAGGCTGCTAAGCTGGCTGGAATGGAGAGTTCAAACTGCACCACTGCTGGGAGTGGCTTAGCACAAACAGCATCTCATGGTTTTGGGCTGGTCTGTGTTTAGAATTAAACACATCGCTGCTAAATACGGCACTGTGATCGGTCCCTGCACGGCGCTTAAGGCTGAGCTTATTCTGTAACAGGAGAGGTGTAAGTGCCATCAGGGCTTTGTAGTTGTGACTGGCAGTGAAAAAAACAGCAATCCCAAACACACAGAACTGTAAAATCTTTTAATAACTCTAGCACTGATGGAAATGCACCCTGTTCTGAATTCAGGTATGGATCCAGATCCTAGTTTCATAGCTGGCCTAAATTACTATAATGGATCAAATTAAAACTTCATGTCCAAACATCTGCAGCTCCTCAAAACGTGACCTGATGAGCCATGAGCAATGCAGGAGGTCATGGCAGAATCACAAGTGCTGAATATCAACGAGTGCTCTGTTGTGAATAATGAAAGAAATTCAGTTTTGGCTCAGTGTTCAGCATTTAAATAAATGTCAAGGGGGAAGAAAGGGTGGGACCAAGCTCAAAAAAGTCTGGATTAACTCACATCTTACTAGATTTCTGTCTATAGTAGAAAGACAAAGATACTTTAACTTCTTTTTATTTCTTCAGCAGAAAACCAAAGAAAATAAAGCTCAAAGACATTACAAGGTAACCAGGGAATTTATCCAAATCCGTTTCCTACGAATCTGTTAAAAGAGAAAAGGAAAAAACCTTAACAGATAAAGCAGAATGGCACATCTCACCTTCAGTGAGCTAGACCAGAAAGAAAGCCCAAATATGCCTCATACAAAATTCATCTAGGTTAAATACCATGGGTCTGCATAAGGGCCAGACAAGGAGAAGAATTTAAAACAGGACAAAAAAATAAAGTAAAAACATCTCCCGACAAGTTAGCGCAGCAGAGCTGTTCAGATTTGTGAGACATTTGTTCAACATGAATAACAAAAAGCACATAGCAATGCATTTAGTAGCACCCTGGGATTTAGGAACGGGAATATCCAGAGATACTCTAGAACTGTGTCTATGTCTAGAGCTGACCAGACCAACTGTCCAGCTCTGCAGARGAACAAGGGTAGCAACAATTATGAGATCACAGCTGTATGGATTCTGTGCTAAAATGTATTTCATTGCCTTAGTGAAACAATTACATTTGGCAGCTGCTGCATTTGCCTCTAAGAAATATTAAAAATGCCACTAGAATCATTAAGAAAAGTTCAGGATCGAATGACATATCACTTTATAGCAACATCTGTTTTGGGGAGGCGGTGGGGGAGTGATGAAGGGGAAAAACAAGAGCTACATCACAGATGTGCAATGAATTTCTGCTTGCAGAAGCAATTCGTAGAGTCCCTGGGAAAGCCAGAGAAGTGATGAATGCATTGCATGAAGTATCACTCCAAGGTGACACTACATGATTTGAAATCAGTCTTCAGAAGAACTCTGTGTTCTACAGCTTAATTCTCCTAAAACAAGGTCCTGAAATGTGATTTTTGAGGGGAGGTCTGCTCCGTGTCAGTCCCCTTTGGAAGCTGTTCTGCAAAATCCACCCTCTTYCTTCTCCCTTCAAACAAAACCAATTCCAGCACAAACAATTTCTGGAAGATTTCCCAAATTAACAAGGATGAGATTATCAGAGACTTCTACAAATTCATGGATTTACATCCCATTAAAAATAAATGGGCGTTGGGTGTCCAAATTCCTTTCTGCAGACGGTTGTATCTCTAGATTTGCTTTCTGCTTCACGGTTCTGTCAGCTCCAGCAGCTCCCACCCTTGTTCATCGGAGCATGAACGCTGCCTTAGGACAGGCAGGTCCCACAGGACTGAAAATCACTGATTTAAACGCTCAACAAAATGGCCACGAGCCTGAATTTCACTATTTTCTTGTGCCACGAAATACTGTAAAGATCAGCATAGATGAAAACAAACATGGTATTTAATTTAAGAAAGGATCCTGATTTGGATCTTTTCCTTGCTAACATCATGACCAGACTTTCTTACCTTTACTACAAATTCACTCTTCCATTTTCCAGAGATTTTCCAAACCGAATAACTTCTAATATCCTGCAAAATAATTTAGAAGTACTTACTGAAATGTTTTTAAACCCTATATCTTACTGACCATACTTTCTGTTCTGTGGGGCACTGTCAGATCTTCAGGTCTACTTCCACAGAGGAGAGCTCCAGTGCTTGAGCAAGATGTCAGGTATCTCAGGAGCTCCTATCCACAAAAAAAAACTTTCTGATGAATTTCAAAAAGAAATAAAATGCAAACTCTTTGCTGCAAGTGTTTCTATCTCCCCAGAGCACAGTGCAGAGTGATGGGGCCATGGGTCAATCCTCACAGCAGCACTGCTGACACRTCACTCTCTGCCTTTGGTGAGATGTCACAGGGACCAACAGCGCAAGAACCAATATTCTGCAGCTGCAGAGAGACGCTCAAGGGAGGAGATCTGAAAACAAGAGGCAGTTCTGGAAACCACTCGGGCAATCAGGAGTCTGCAGCGCTGTCTGCTGCTCAATGCCACAACATGGGCCCAGGATCAAAACAATATGAAAGATAAATGCAGCGTATGATTTATTCATAACATTATGAATGAAAAATAAGACAATTATTAGGAGTTAAATTAATCATAAAACCAGAAAATGTGGATGAAACTCCAAGTCGCTAGCTTTGTAATGAACTTCCTTTGGCCTTGAACAAGGTTCAGAAGCTCTCTGTGCCTCAGTTTGGGAAGCAGGAACGGCACACCAGGACTTTTTACACATCTGCTGTGTGGGACCTACCCTGCAATCSGTCTCAGAGCTCCTTGGGGTCACCTTTTGGACAGCAGAGATGTTTGCATTGCATCTGCAATAGGGGCTGTAGGTCTGTCCAGCTCCYGGGTCTGGGTGCACGTCCCTACAGCTTCCATCTCAGTGCGGGGAGGAGGCACTGCCCAAGCCCAGAAACSCCAGAGAGCAGCTCTGAGACAGGAACAGAGACACAGAGACACAAATCACACAGGCACAGGAGCAGGGCAGTGCTGTTGTGCTCTGGAAAGGAGCCAGAYAAAAACAGCTCCCTGAGACACAAACCCCGGGCACAACTGATTGGGATCTCTGCAAACTTGGGGACACTCCAAGATAATTTTACATCCGAATGCCAACCCCAAGCTACCTGAAAATCCAAGGCAATGTGCAGCACAATGGGGCACAGATAGCTGATAAAAGTAGCAGGAATAAAAAGGATTTGTAGGAATGAGAGTATCYCACTGGCTCAGAAAGTACATTCACCACTGTGGTAAAGGGAGAAAGGAGACGTTCCTGTGAACTTGCAAGGAGTGTCAAACAAAGCGTTTTCCACATGAGAGAAAGTGAAGTGTGTATGGGGGAGCACTACCTCAAACAATACAAGAAAARTATATCTCAGGCTCTCATTTATGCACCTTAAGCAGTGTCATGGTGAAAAAAAACCCCTATGCTAATTGCATATGTTTTCAAAAGTACTCTAAATTACTCTATTAAAATAAAGATATGCCTCAGGAAATAGCTCCTGTTCTGCATATTAATAGAGTAAGAGATCTTCCTTGAGTTTATTATTTCCTATTTCTGTGAGTTTCCTAGTGAAATCTCGGCAATGGCTGTTTGGACAAGGTGGTCATGGGCACTTGTCCTGTCAGACCCCCAGAAAATAAAAAGAAAGGAAGAGGATAAAAAATACACATTAAGATTAATCACTAATGACAATCAGAGCTGTGACACAGACCCTTGCCAGCAYTCCTGAAGGCAAAAGGAACAAGGCAGCTTTTAATGCATGGTCTGGTGACAGAATAAAGCAAGCCCAGATGAGGAGAGGTTCCAGCCAAGAGCTCCAGAGACATTCCAACCAAAGGATGATGGAGAGCAGCATCCAGGGCAGCACCTCCAGCACTGCCGAGCGGCTGCTCCACGGAAAGATCCAATCAGCACATTAATGAGAACAGCAGGTTCTGTACCTTATCACAGGAAACGATTCTTCAGTGTCAGCTGAAGCTCAAATTAAGAAGGTAGCAACCTTACAAATGAAGGAAACCCAAACTTTAGAATACCTGTGTGTCCTATAGCTGTTATAGCCATATGTAAGATATATTGCATTAGCTGTATCAGACATTTGATGTTCATGAGAAGCACGAAATGTTCTCACTTTCTCTCAAATCAAACAAAATGCATCAAGTGATTGTCCCTTTCTCCACTGGCAGTGACTGAGACCACAGACATGGCACWGGAATCCCCAAAGGTGTGGATGTCAACCTGAACTCTTTATCTATCTTTACAACTCCACGACTCACTTAAAATGAAATTTAGGGCACAAGAACCCTTACATAAACCTCTCCTCCCTCTCACTTGTAATGGAAACAGGTATTGAATCCAAGAATATTTTGTCAAAAAAACACTGTATCATATTTCATGTAAATTAAATTTAAAAAAAGTAGTCAAAGAATGGCAAGAAGGCTGCATCAGCCAGGCAGGTGGCTACAAGCCAAGAGTGTCTGACAATAAAGTAACTTCTGAAGCCTTGTCTGGGACTAAATTGTGCAAGACAYTTGTTTAATTTTAGAAAAGCTGTTCAATGTCATTGAGAAACAGAGACAGTGMCTGTGCTCTGTGCTTTGCTTTTTTCCCCGAGGGGTTTTGCCAGGATGGAAATGCCTGCAGGCCGTGGTGGCCAGGGACAAACACGACCCAGACGCTGGAATTGGAGAAGGAAGGAGGATGCAGAGCGGGGCTGGAGRCACTGCTGGGCAGGGAGACCATCCCCTCCAGCTCACCCTGGGAAAAATCATCTGCTTTCCAATGAAGATCTGTGTCAATTACAATAAACTTCATGGGAGAAATTCAGATAGAATGCATCACCCCATTTCCCTTGAAATACAAAAATTAAAAAGGAGAAATAATTARACAAAATAAGCTAGTCTCTAAATGAAGGAACAACTGGAAATTAAATATCTGCCTAGAGAAAGTCATACTAAGGCATACTGGAAAAGCAAATAGATGTTTGGGGAATACGAAAGCTGTGTGGTTAGAAAGGAGCAAAGTACTTTAACTTGTACCAAAAAAAATGCTAATAATCAAAATGACATTGAGAAATTAGAGCAGTGGAAAGAGAGCAAATCACAGGCAATTAAAAATGCAAATTCCCTACAAATGCAAGAAAACCCTGCAGATACTCCAAAGGCAATCAGAGAGGAAAATCAAAACTACAAAAGTCATAGACAAGAACCTCAAATGTTCAGCACATCTATAAAAATCCTCATATATATGAATACTGCTGCATGCCATTCTAATATTTCTCAATTCCTGATCTGAAAACAGACATGTAGTGTGTGGCCAAGGTTGCATGCCCTACAGCCAAAAGATCTGGGGTGCAGCTGTCCAGAGCCCTTCTCAGAGTCTCACACRTGACCTGACCTTGGGACAGACTTTGCTGTTTGAAGACAGCCAAGACTACTGGGAATTGTTCACTCTCAATGTGCTGGAAATTCAGTGATTCTGTGGCATATTGGCTCCTTCAAAATATTGTTCAAGAGACCAATTCCTGCTACAAGCAACAAAAKAGCTGTTTGTCAGCTTTACAGCCATTCGGGGAAAGCAACGTGCACCAGGAAGTTGTGWAATTACATGAAGTGATATAAACATRGAGCCATTTCTCTCCTTCATTATCTASATTCTAATAATGGGACACTTATCAGTTAATAAATTCAAACTGCAGCTTGAGCCTGGCATTTTATAAACCATTACAAAAACCTATGAGTAGGAAAGATAACCACACCTTGCTTTTCAATAATCTCTGAGGACATAACCTGTGGTCCGGGAAAGGATGGACCCTCCAGATTATTACAGTTCATCGTTTACAGAAATCTCAGTAGTCTGGACAGTGTCTGTGTCTCAATTCTCAGCCATGGGCACAACTTCACTCAGCACAGGGAGTGCTGAACAGGGGAAAACTGCACGAAAGCAAATTTCACTGAGAATGTTTTATTGTTTTCTTTCCCACACTTGTCTGTTGTATTTTTACTTCTGCCTGTAAACCTTCAGGCACAGCACCCGGGTAGTGTTTCTAAATACCAGTGCAATATAATGTGTACTTGGTGTTTATTACTGTAAATGTAACATCAATAAGATGCATCACAAGGGAGGATAATTACCTAGATTTAGCAGAAAAAATCTGCTCTCTATGAATATCTGAACATATTAATGGCCCCATGCTTTCCTCCAGTTAGAACAGATTTTATTTTTCATTAAAGAAATAAGCTGTGCACTTCCTTTTTTGCAATTAGTGTTCACTTAGTGCGAAGAGATGAGGGTTGCCCTTACGCTTTTTTGAAGACACTTTAAGTATTTTATTACAACTCAGCACTCTTCCTCTGGAAAAAAGTGGAAAAGAGGGTTAAACAACACCGTTGCCTTTCCAAAATGCCATCAAGATACTCTTAATAAAGATAGTAGTTTACTCCCTTAACTTCTCACTGTGGCATTTACTCAATAAAATTCTATCTAACTAAATCAAAAGATCAATATGTGACCCCACAAATTTATAACCACCAAGACATGCCCAATATTGGTATATATGGTCCCACATGGAGTGTAATCCATGTACTTAGGCTGCAACTTAGAAGAGAAGATGGAAATAATTTCGCAYGCTGTGCAAATATCCCATTGCAGAGATGGAAATGCTGTGCAGCCCCCAGCCATGGGGTCTGAGCAGAGGAGGTGAGCCCACGGTGGGATGTGTGTGACATGCCCTGTGGCACCTCTGAAAGGCACCTGGAGCTGACACCCAGCAAACGATTGC
>NW_026624362.1:16729-40503 GCF_030028575.1 Malurus melanocephalus
AACTTTCATTTCCACTGCATTTCTAAGTACTGAAAATCAGATTTGAATATACCTGAAGCACTCAGAAACTGGACAGCCTTCAGAACGCACACCAAATTCCTTCTGCATGAATCACATGCTGGTTTGAGTCTCGAGGCCTGTGCTGCATAAACTTTCTGCTCATCTTCTGCATTTGCACAGGGGAGCAAGGAAAATAGAGAGGAAATTGCACCCAGAAGTGCTGCAGATGATTTACAGTGCCTTGGGCCAAGCGATACAATTTATGCACTATGTCCTACATAACCCAGCCCAGAGGCTCTGCATAACACTTTGATGAGGATTTAATTTACTTCCTGTAGTGATAGTATGGTCTGTCATATCAGAATTTAAGTACATTAAACAGCAACACCATAAAATTTCTCATTTTCATTCATAAGTCAGAAGTAATTCTAGCAGGGGGAAAAAAAAAGTATATTTCACATCAGAAACAGATTCTCATCTTCTGAGACAATTTTTTTTTTAGTTGAAAGTTTTAAGAGTGATATCCCACCTACCCTCCTGATCCTTTGGCTGGAGATAATGACAGGCAGCAAYGTATGGACATTCCATGTGTATCTGCTGTCCTAAAATCGGGGTTATACAATAAATTAATACATTTGGCAATGAGATGCCACCACATCTGCAAYGAACAGCAAACACGTTTTCTTCTGAGACCAGGTAATTGACTGCTTGGGCACTCCTTGTCCCTGGWGGGTTTTCTGGACTTGCACAGGAGAAACAGCAGAGGAGATGGGAATTCTACAGGTATTTTATCTTTTTCTGGAGTTCCAGTTACATTGATTTTAACATTTTGTAATTTGTGTTTCTATTCYTTATGTAAGTGATTGGTGTCTCCTTTCCTGAATGAAGCATTTCTCCCTAATCATAATGCAGTTCCTAAAACCCATTAAAATCAGAGACAGTGTTAAAATGTCAAGTGTGTAATTGATGGGTGACATGAATGGACTCTCAGGGCTGTGCAGAGGGTGACCAGGCGCTCCMAAGGACACTCCAAAGGACACTCCAGATGAGGCAGCAGCATTTTCTGCTCAAATACAGCGGACACGAAYGGCTGAAGGCAGCTTTTACCAGTGCCCTTCTTTCTTTCTCCTGACAATGGCTATAAAACACAAACAAAAATTCAACAAATACAGTATTTCATCTGGGCAAAAATTCTCCTGCAAATGTCCCATTTCTGAGAAGCAGAGCAGACAGCCTGAGGTTTTTTGTTGACAGCAGCAGACTGTCCTGGAACTGGAGCTGGATTCTGATCACTTTTTGTGTGGYGTGATAAAAGACCAGGAGCAGCACCACTCACCGAAGCTCTGAGCAAAGGCTGGAAAGGAGGAATGCTCCAGTGACCTGGAAGGTAACTCCAGAGAAGCCGAGCTTTTGGCACTTTCAGAAACCCAGAAATAATTATGAACCTTGTTCAAATGAAACTTCTATCCATAAAACAAGCATTGGCCTAATCTCTCTTTATTTTTTTTAGTTTGTTCAAATGGGACATTTTTCTTCACACTGAAAAGCTGYTACATCTTGTGATTGCACAAAACATGACACTTCTACATTTGAGAGATTAGGACATCGAGGTGGATATTGATACAAATAAAATTTATTAACGTATTCATTTCTAAAGATGTGCCATTTTACACTATGATTAAAGAGTTTAAATTATAATATAATTCAAAGGAACAGATGAACACCTTTGAAACATCTAGAGAGGGCAGAGAGCTCCAGGGATAGATGTATAGAGGGTGAAAATTAATAGAGCCTAACCTTCTTCTAATCAGTCTGAAGATTTTAATTTCCACTACTACCAGTAGAATTTAATTGTCTATTTAATTGCAGAAATGTTGCCAAGGATCATATTTTATRTTTCTACAGCCACTATGAATATTCATCTAAAAATTATGATTGCAAATAGGTTGTCAATAGAGCAGATAGACAGTCTGAAATGTTTAATAACCATCACGATGATCATTATCGACCCTTGTACGATATTTCCCATCCAAGGTATATAATGGCCTCATCTCTTCAAATTAACTAAACTTAATTAGGATACATTCCAATTACCTTGGGAGACTGCAACATGAGAGAGCAAATGGAAAGATATGTCTACAAGAAAGAAGTCTGGAGTTGTAGACAAGCAGTGAACTACAAGAGAGGAAAGCTAGAACAAAACGAGAACACTGGCACAGGTGCCAACACAGAGCTGGGGCACGTCTGTGCTCTCCAAAAGACTCAGCAGTTTGGCTCRTTTCCCCCTTCGTTAAAGCCTTCAAGTAGAATTGAAATCAAAATTAGTTCAGTATTTTGGCCATTTAATATGACAGAAATTGCCATCTCTCACTGTCATTCAGGATTCCATAYTGTTGTGTGGAAAGCACAGGTAGATAAAAATCTGTAAAAATTAAAATTCTATAAATTTCTGTGGAAATTGGGTTATTTAGATAATATATAGAAAGATGGAAATGCAATTAGATAAGATAAGAAACAGTGTGAGGTGACTAGTAATGATAGTATGCTTTTATTCTCTAGCAGATTTCTATCTATAAAATTCTAATTTTACAGATATCCATTTTGGCCCCGTGTAACCATTATAAAGCTGCCCCTCCTACTGCTGTCAGGCACACGGAACACAAAAGGAAGGGGATGTAGCAAAAGGCACAGAGAAAGCGTCCGGTAAAGAGGAAACTCTGAGAAATTCTTTGGCTCAGCACCTCACATACAATTAAACACTCCATGTTTAGTCTCTATGGTATCACTAATGCTCCTGCACCAGTTTTTKTCTGTGTTGGTTCTATTCTGGTCTATTATTGTTTTTTGTTGTATATAAAAGACCTTAACAGGCTGCTACTTCTGACAGATGAATTTAAATTTCTTTTTGGACTGACATCTTATTTACACAGCCTTGTTGAGATACTTGATCKTGTCCTGGGAACCATTCCTGGCATTCAGATCAGATTGAAGACATTCTCTTACACATATTTGCATCCTGAACAGTAAGTCWTTACCTCCCTGCGGGAATTTATTGCAATCCTTTACCCCTACTGAGGATTATCACTTTCCATATATCAAGAATGTCCTTTCTCCTTCAAATCCCTATTTACCTAACCTGCTTGTACTAATTTCCCCACAAATCATCACTGCTTGCCCGAGAGGCAGATGCTGTAATGASTCTCCTATATTTAACTTCAGACAAAGCCACTGAAGGAAAAAGGACACGGCTTTAAAAGCTTCTCACCATCTGAACACCCAATTTTTAAAGGCCTGATTTCCAGAAAGCTTCTAGCAATTACTCTCTCACAACTCATTTTCATTAGGTATTGATTGCCTGGAATGCAACACATTCAAAAGCAGTAGATTGACAAAAAATAATTAAATTTGCAATCATTTGTGATACCAATAAATCCTTCAAAATTAACTCTGTGAGGAGAGCGTGCATTTATTTGAATTATCCAGTCTGCATTCAAATAAAAAACTGCATAAGTAACCAGAGGCAAATAAATCATCCCAGCTATAAATAAATTCTCTTTCATCAAACATAGAAAACATACTGGTTGTGAAAATGAAGGAGTTGTTGTTATAGAAGCCTCCTTTTCAGGTGATGTGTACCTCATCTGTCAAATGCTTGTGAAGGAAAAATTACTCACTGTTATGTATGATTCCTAATTTCCCAGTGAATAATTATATGTGATATCTCATTTCCTAAATGTATAGGTGAGAATGAGTGAATTAATGCCAAGCAGTCTGAAAATGTTTTGTTCTTTGTTTTTCTGAACATACTCTAATCAGTGTTAGCTATAAACATACCCGTCATTCCTGTTAAACAATTCCTGCAAGTTTAGACAAAGTTCCTGGTGAAGACAGAATATAATTAGACAAAAAATTAAGTCTTTTTTTTTCTGAACATTTGACACATCAAAATAGGACTTTAAATATTAATTTTAAACTAGATTGTCATTGGGTTTTTTCCCTTCCTAAGTGCTGATACTGAGCTAAATAAAATATGCTCTGCAACRTCTTGTCTAAGAAACCTTGTGCTCAACACCTCTCTTAAATTGACTACGGTGTAAATCAGAATTTATTGGAAAGGAAAAGTATTCCAATGCCTATAATGAAAAAAAGGCACAGCAAGTTACTTCCCACAGGTAAATAAAAGAATTAAGTTTTTTTTCCCTAAAAAGTAAGAATAAAAAGACACATTTTTTACAGTCATAGAGGAAAAATATTCTTCACTCTTACAGCAACAATGGACACAGAACAAACTCCTGGTGCTTACCTGAAGTTCCTGTGCCAAGCACTAGCACACATTAATTAGCAATTAATCACTTGGATTGTGCCAGGGTTCTTCAGACAGTCAGTAGTATTGATTCCTATCCATTGTTTTTAAAAATGCTCCACATACCCACCTCGCTAATTGCCAAAAGAGTAATCAATCTGAACAGCAAAACAACCTTTTCCATTTCCGTTAGAAAATCATTCCATAGACTAAAGTTTCAGAACTGAGCAGTTATCTCATGCCAGATCAGATTCTGAGTAGTGTTTATATGGAAAATGGTGTTGAGTCATAATGCCGAAAACTCAGTGAAAATTTTATCCAAGTTATAAAAGAATTTTTGCCTTATCCAATTCAAAAATCAGAAAATTACTGCAGTTAGACACTGACTGAAATAAATTCAAAATTGGGGTTTGGGTTACAATGGAAAAGAGCAGGAAAGAATCTTTCTGAGGACAGAGGGGTATCAGCTCCAAGAACACTTCAAAACCTTTCCCAGGCAGTTCCTGGAATCGCCACCTCAGGGATTACCAAACCTTTTACTCCGGGGCTCAGCAATGAATTGTAGCTCGGCCTGGGGAGAGGTGGAGTTCACCTGTGAAAACTGAGGAGACTCCAGGACAAGGTCCATGAGGAGTCTCAATAAAAATGCTGCACATTAACTCCCTTTTCAGGAGGAGATTTTCAGTTTAGGAATTTGCAGCCTCCAGGGAATGCCAAGTGCTCCATTCCCCTGCTGRGCAGTAGGAATGTCCCATTGCCAAACACCATTCGGAATTTCTTTGGGGGGTGCTAGGAAGCATTCCAAAAAACTGTCCTGTGCCTCACTTCTCCACATATTATTAGAAATAACTGAGATTTCTTTTACAGCACGAGAGTGATATTTCACTCAAGATCCTCAGAAAAATAGAGTGACTGTGATCAGCAGAAACTGCAGTAACAAGGTCACAACAATTTAGAAATCGTTTCAATTATATTTCCTAAAGCTATAGGGTTTCTTTTGTGATGTTGTCCTAATAACCTTTAAAGAAATAACGCATTTGAAAAAAATAAGAAATGGCTTGAGGAGAGGAACAGGGGCCACAGATTTATGTAATATTTATGGATCTAGTTCTCAAAATAGAGGAACTGGAAAAATTAATACATTCTCTGCCTGAGGTTTTTCCTCAGTAATACCTCAGGTTTAATAATACCATCCCAACACTACAATAAAATTCAATTAATTCCTGTTTGCAACMGTTTTCTTGGCAGCTTTGGATGAATAGCAATACTATAAAGGCCACAGTATTCCATGGCATTGGAACTTTGGCAAAGCTGGGTAGAGACAGGGGCAGTATCTTTGGACACATTTCCTGTGTCCCTSCGTTTAGGCAGAGCTGGGTCTGAACACCAGCTGTCCGTTCCTTACACAGACACCAAAAATGGGGTAAAGCCACGGGCCACAATTCCATTTTGGCTTCAAATTCTCCGTGAGTTATTGAGTGCAATCCGTCAGCTCAGCACACTCGTGAGCAGGTCTGAGTGTTCACATTGCTACCCGCAGGACGGCCCAGAGCCATCACTCTCAACAGCAGAGCACTGTTTACAAATAAAAACTGTGGCTGCATTACAGWCACCTCAAAAGGGTCTGAGGAAGGAAAAATCACAGACCGAGGATACAGACAGCAGCAATGAGGAACAGTGACAATATTGATGATGTGACTTTGGGCAMGAAAAAGAGGTTCTTCATCATCTTTCAGTGTGCCTAAGGCTTCCAGAATGAAGCGCAGGAGAGAAAGGCCAGAAATATTTCATGACTGTTTTACACATTCATCTCCTCTCTGCTGGAAAAGGTGAGAGAAACTGAAACAGCCTTCCACTAATGGATATTTTTCTATCTAATATACATCAGTGTAAATGATAGCTCCAGTCAAATAAACTGGTGAAGCATAAAAGAATTCAGGCGTGGAAATGAATATTTTCGCCTCTATTGAAGACATTGGGGAGTCTCACCTAAAATAAATGTGTATCTACACAGAGGAGGAAGTCATGCCAAAATATGGCTTCTGTTTCTTGAGCACTTTTTCAGTCTGTTATTATTCTATTTCCAGTCCAGAGCCATGTTACTTTTGTAATCCAGGAAATTAAATTAATTCTTCTTTCCTCATTATTTGTAGAGGCTACAGAAGTGTCACAAAAGAGCCTCAAGGTCAAAGGCTGCCGTGGCACGATTAGTGCAGCTGACAGCAGGAGATGTTCCCATTCAGAGGAACAGTCATTTCATCTCTGGATTATCTCTCTCACGCATCAGCATCAGATGTCTTAACCTCTCTGTGCCTCAATTTTCTCACCTACAAAACGGTGGCAAATGGCACTGATGGCTGCCAATTCTTAACTGTTCAGAACACCTTGCCAGTTGTGCAGAGGAAAAATGTATTTTTAGATCACAGACATCTCAGAAGTCCCAGCACATCCAAAGACACCACAGGAGAAATCCTTTTGATTTCARTGGGGATTGTTCATGCTGGATGAAATCGGGATGATGCACAAGAGCCCCTTTCTGTTAGAAGCTGATCTCATTCCAAGCCCCCTGCCATGGGCAGGGACACCTTCCACCAGACTAGGTTGCTCTAAAAAATTATTAAGTCTGGTTTGTTCTGACTTTAAACAGCTCAAATCCAAGGACCTTCATGGGTACCGTTAATTTTGGCATGTAATTCACTACAGCGTGTATTTCGATTTCAGGATATTAAGGAGCCTTTCTGAATACAAATATTTCAACCTCAAGGTTTTGTAGGTAAAATCCAAGAAAAGATGACCTTTAAGACAAACAAAAGAAACAAAGTTCCTCAATAGTTAAACCAAACTCTTAAACAGAAAACTTCAAGGAAGGTGAAAGTGAATATAAAGCTTCTTTTAAATTAAAGGTCAACACCAAGAACTCTCTGAGAAGTAAAATTAAAATTCAGTGAGAGCAATGATAATTTTCTAAAGGTTCCTTATTTGGCAAGCAGCTTCACATTAAAAAGGAAAAAAAAAGAATAAAGAGAGCATATCTTTGTGCCTGAATTTCCACTGAGTAAATAAGCAAATGATTTATTGGACTCTGCCTCCTTCTTAGAACCTGGAATATCTATGAGCAATGTTTGATCTCTGTGAAGAAATCCACTTGAAATAGCCAAAAATATTCTTACTGTGCAGATTGATTATCAAGAGCTGTCAGTGACGTTTGCCTCCTCTGTGCCCCTCAAGCCATTACTCAACTGGACCATGCAGCGTTTTCCAGCCTCAGCTGGACTTCATGTGCAATCACAGAAATTATTCCAGTCAGCTCCAGGCAGTCAAGATCAAGCCCACTTGGCAGACAGACTTTTCYGGTATAAAAACAGTATTTAAAACACCTAAACGTGCATTCTGATTTACATTCTGAACTGCCCACTTCATTTGGTAAGTGGGTCACATGAATAAATATCAACAGGTAAATTCTTTGTGGAAACTGARGCACAGAATACATTTTTCCCCTTGCTTGCATGGAAACAAAACTTAAACACCACACTAATATGTGACAGTTGTTGAAAAACATGGAAAAAAGTGAAGCACAGTATTCTTAAAATATTTTTTTTCATCATTCAAATGTCTGAAGCATTCCTTATAAGTCACCCAGAAATCAAGCCACATTGTCAAGAAGCATTCAAGCCAGTCAGAAGGAAATGTGTAGCTGTAGCAAATTATAGAATTTTTTTAAAATTATATATCCTGTTAGAACCACATAGACACATTCCAAAAGAAGTCTTTCAAAGCAATGTATGCAATACTGAATTGGTTTAAAACTGTGTGTCACTTCAGCTTAAAAGGATAAAAATTTATTTCCTTAATCTCTTAATGCAGACTTGTGTATTTCCTTTTTTCCAACCAAAATTAATTTCAGCATATTATGTGATTATAGCTATTTCCAAATCCTTTTCTGAACCAACAGATGTTCTTAGCACATGGAAAACAAGAAGAAACAGCAGGTGAAAGATAAAGAATGTTATTCAAAAGAAGGTAGGGATTCTGAAAGAACCATTTTCAGAAGCCAAAACTGGCAGACTTGACAACAAGAGGCAATTCAGGGCACCTGTGAAATTACAAACAGAAATGAGATAATCAACAGTAAAAGAATWAAAAAAAAAACAAAAAAAGAGACCAACTGAAAACTCACCAGTGTTTTAAATTTAAAAACAGCTGAGGAAGACTGTTTAAAAACCCCAAAAATCTTATCTGCAACATAATTTTGAGAAGACAATGGCTCTGTCAAGAAACAATAGAAAGAAAAAATAGATAATTTCAGTCTGACAACCAACTGAAAGCCTGAGAAACCATATTCTCTCTATAGAAAATACTATCCAGAGGCTGGAGGAGAACCAGAGGAACATCACACTCTTGTGTCTGGTTTTCCTTCTGCCATAATGAATGTTTACTGCTGCCATTGCTCGGGCTGCTGGACAGGATGAAACCCTCAATCCACAGCCATTCACACATGATGGGTTTTGCCCGTGGGCTGCTGCTTTTCCCACATGCCCCAAATCTTCTGTGCTGATGCCTCTGCCTCACCAGGACACCAACTGAACATCAGCAGCACGTCTGTCACATCCATCAGAAAGAGCTCCCCTACCACAGAGCACAGCTTCCAGATATTTAGGGCATTGAAAAGCTTTCAATAGATCATTTCCCTCATTTCTTTCCCTCAGAAAAAGTAAGGAAATGATGTAGAAGTTGATATGCAATAATCATTTGTCTATTGAAGCCATGCTTTTCCCCTCTGAGAATAAGAACAGCATTATGTTTAAATCAGTACAGTGAGATTACTGTTAGATATATGTGCATGATTCATAAACTGCTGAAAAATACTAAACTGCCCTGGTTATTATGAAAATACTCTATAATTATTCACACATTTAGTTACATATAACCCAGATCTCCCTGCTGTTCATTCTCTGCAGCTTGTATGTGATGATCCATTTTTAACTAGCCATCAACTAGAGCAATTATTTTTGCATGCCTATTAATCATATAGCATAACTAAATAATTTATTCCTAAGCAAATCATAAAAAATGAGAAGTTTATGTTTATATTCTCTGTTAAAGTAAGTGCAACAGCTGTCACAGTGTTGAAAGTTCTTATTGGGAGTGACCCCTGTGCAATAAATATAAATACATATTGCCTGTCCCAGGGTCGGTTGAGGGATTTGGAGGATGTATCCGTTCAGGGTTGATGGGACAGTCAATAACTTTTTTTCTCCAGGTCGGAATGTTTAGCAGCTAGAGCATGACTGTAGCAAGGATTGCTACCTCAGGACTATGCACTATGGAATATTGAGACTTTCACCTATTTAAAAAGAGCTGGAAGCATTGAATAAGTGATGGGCAATCAATGGAGGCAGGTAAGAACAAAAGGTGACTTTCTGAACAGTAGCCATGTCTGTTATCTGCACTGGATTAGTGTCACTGCCTCTGCTTTTTAATACACTTGTCACCCAGGATAAATGGAGATGGATGGCAACTGTTAGTCTATTTTTTCACACTCTGTGGTCTGCTACCTTCTGCTTGAAAATGTTGTTGTGTAAAAAGGTGATATTCATCAGCRGTATTGTTTATTGGTTCAAATCCTATGCTGATGAAAACGTCAGTGCAGTGCTACTGACTTAAACCGTAAGAGCATGAGAGATGTGTGGTGTCAGCCCCTGCAATTACAGTCATTAATGGAAATTACATTACTGCCTGGAAGCTCTTGACCATACATCACAAGCCACAGAAGAACCCATTACACTAAACCACTTATATACAAGGGACCAAAACCCTCAAAATTTGTTATATGCTTGAGAAAAAGAGAAAGCAAGAAATATTGCCAGTATCCTGTATTTCTTAAATCTGAGTATCCTGTAAGGAGTTTGAACTTTCACATTGTAATCCTCTATGCACCATCTCAAACCAGAAAGCAAAATTAGTACCAAATAATGAACTACCTAAAGAGAAAATATGATTACTAAGTGAAATATTTTTTCCTCTCCAACAGAGGATTTACAAACATTATGGAGTTCCTACCCCATGCAGTGATCTAATGGATGCTCCATTGCTGAGAAGCCAATGATGTCATTTAGTGGAATATATGAAATTTAAGTCTTTAAGGTCCACAGGGCAGAGTAGGACTCAGGGAAGTTTTACATTAAATGACTGTAAACAGATCATTAGAAATAGTCAAATTCCTGTAGGAGCCAGTAACAAGGTGGCAGCAATCTGACAAAAGCCTTTCTATCAGCAGTGAGGCAGCGTTACCCATGTGCTCTATTTTTAATTAGTTAAAAATACTTACACACAGCCTTATTTACATGTACACAATGATTTTTAAATACAGTTAGCAGAGGTTTCCTATTGTGTTTGATATGTTTCCATAGAATTCAATCTAATTTATTTCATAAGGTGAATTTTTTAAGCTCTGTTTACTGATTTATAAAGTGATCATAGCATTTAGCATGTTTGTGATGAATCTGAAATACTGTTCTTCTCTTCCCATAGCTTTTTAATAAAAATGCTGCCAGTTTGCTGACCTTCTCCTCTTCAAGGTTAATGGTTTGTTACCTAAAAATTGATTTTCATTATACAACTTGGGTTATGAACTCCAAAATTGTCTTCAGTTGGCTCTCCCTTCAGTTTGTTGTAGGCTCAGAGAAAAGAAGATTCCGCAATAGGAAAAGGGACAGAGAAATGAAAAGAGATAATGTTGGCTTTAGAAACTTGTCATTTTGTTCTATAAGAAAGCACAAAATTATTGCAGTGGGGTGATATTGGGGAACAACTGCTGTCATGTCATGTAGAAAAGCTGAAAGCCTCTGGGACTGCAATTTACCACTGCCCTGACTCCTTTTTCTTGAATACAGAGCCTCTAGGCTAAAGATATTTCAGAGACAATAATTAGTGACATTGCATTATTGTAAAGGTTTATAAAGATGTTAATAGTCAGACAATTTATAATATGCAGCCTTTGTTATCATTATGGAACATCTGCTATTTAAGAGCCAACTGCATAATAAACCATGTCCTAGAATTTCTTAATCCTGTCACAGTTTAAGAAGTTAAAAAGAGCTTAAATTAAATTTGATCTTGGGAGGTACCGGGGTTCCTGTAGCACTGGTCTGGGATACAGACCTGGTTTGCAACTACTGAAAAGTCCAAGATCTCTGGGAGGATTTTGACAGCAAAACCCTGTCAAAATCAGCAAAGGTTTGAAYAACAGCGCCAAAGCAATCAAACCTCCCCAGAGTGGCACTCGGCTTCCCTTTGTGTCCAGTGAAAAGGTTTGCCAAGAAGCAAAGTTAGAAGCAACTTTAAGTGACTCTACATCTTGAAAAATTGGCCTTGCTGAGAGATTACAAGCTGGGGATTCAGTTCCTGCTGCAAAACTTTAAAGCATTCAAGCCTGGTTTTCTAACATGGTTTAGGACATGACAGTTTCAAGTTGTCCTCCTTAAGCAAAACATGCACTGAATTGAACAAAATTTCCTGAAGTGATAAATCTGATAGTGGTACCCTAAAATACCAGTTTAGAAGCATCAGTGACCYGTTGTGAATGCTTTAGGGCTGCAGGGAAAGAACTGGGCACTGCCATCAGAGTAAAACAGGATAGTCAAACTACCAATCCTTTTACCACTATGCAAAATTTATTTTGGTTAAAACCCTAAGCCTTTCATTATCTAAATTAAAGGTATGCTGTGTTTATTGAATTCAGAGATTAGTTTGCTATTATACACTGTAGTCTTACTTTGATGTCTCAGGATTAATATTCATGAGGTTTCAGACTATTAACTACACATGTACAACATCTAACAAGAACTGTTTCTTACATAGCTCAATTATCGTATGATGCTTTTAGCTCTGATTTTATCTTACATTTTGCTGTGGATTCCCATRGAGTTTTCGTAAAGTCAATGTTTTAAGGATGATTATGGCAGGTTTATCATATTGATGGATCTTGCTAAAACTTACCAAATTCAATTTTTTTTTCCATTTTTACTAGTTTTAGATGAATGGAAACTTTAAAATCCAGTTTCCTAAAACATATAAACTTTCAGCAGATCTGGAAAGCTGCAGAAATTGTTCTCTCCTGAATCAGTTCAGCCCAGAATGTTTGACTCTTGTCCCTTTCCAAAGATCCCAGAGATGTGAAACATTTGTAAACTCTGGGCCCCACAAGTAGCCAGAAACACGAGAAACCCTGAGGTGCTGCTTTTTCGGAATTCCAGGTAAGATTCAAACCCTACATCATGGAACMCTTGGGTGGTCCTGACCCCACAGGGGCTGCTGTGCCGAGAGCATTTCCCCCTAAATCTCTCTTAAGATGCCGCTTAAAAGTTTCCATATCTTTCACTCAGTGCAGGGGAGAAAGTCATAAACTGCACAGCAATAGCAAAAAAAAGCAGTAACAAAAGGAAATGTCAAAATTTGAATTGCAAACTATATGTGAGCCTTGACTCACATATAAAACTAAATCCAAATTCAGTCGTTAAAGGTTTGAAGTCGCTCTGCTGGGGACAGAGGTTGCTTCTGTTCATCCCTTTAACAATCTAYTGGGCATTCCAGGTGGGCTAGAGATGGCAGCAACTCTCAAAACTCACAGGATTCCTGTGAATTCTTTATTCTTTCAACAGAGAGTATATATCAAATTATGCCTTATATATTAGAGATTTATTTTTCCAATAGAGTTGTGGTGCAGTAATATAAGTTTCTAAAGCATAATTTCTAAATTTCTCATGAAAACAAAAGGTATTTCAGACTCTACTGTATAAGCCCCAAATCTCACTTAAATCTCTGGATTTTGAAAAGTTCAGAATTAATATTTTGAATCTTTCATTAATTTGAAATTTTTGAGCTTTATTTTCACTGYCCTTCAAATCACACTTTAATGAATTTGGCCCCTACAAATGCATGCTCATTCTTTATGGCATCCTATACAATCCATAGTGCCTCAATAGGCTCCGGGTCTGAGCTGAGCTCTCACTCAGGAAACCTCTGACACAAAAGCATCTGAACTGAACACAGAGGGCATTTTCTGTGGACTTAATCTGAGTGGTCTGGGGATAGTAATGAAAATCTAAGTGCTGCTTTCATTCCAGGGCATAGCTTAGAGGTTTTCTCAGTGCAAGTCCTTATCATATGCCTTCCCTATAATTCATCACATGTTCAGAGGCCAAACAAATTATCCTGTAATCCAGTGGGAAAGGATCAAAGCTGATACTTTCTGCCTTATTGCATTTGCTTCCAGAAGTGAAGAAGGATATATCTGTGATAAGAGTACAGAGCAAATGATCACACAATGACTCCACATAGCTTTGAAGCAGGGATAATCAGAGCTAAGTTAACCTGGGTGTTGATTTCTTTTTTGAGGAAGATTTTTTCAACAGTGAGTAGTAGGAAGCTCTGCTTCCCACATCAGAGCAGCAGGACAGTGCTCGGGGCAGTGCTGAAAACKCTTTTCTACATTCATAATTCTGCTGGCCAAGTTTTAAACCACCATTTGAAAAAARATTGCATTACTATTATAATGTATTGTCTATATTATTATTCACTTAAGGACCGTACTTGTAAAAAAGGCTGGAGGCACRACGGGTATAAAAAAGCCCTGAATTTTCCAAACTACCTCCAACAGCACACATTACATTTGTTCAACTTTCAGTTACATAAAGTGAAGATGATTTCATCAATACAGCCCTTCTATTAATGTGCTATTCCAGCAGAATTTTGTAATGTAAGGTAGATACAACTCTTCAGGTTATATCAAAAGCCTCAGAAATACAAATCAACTACAAGATGAAAAGAAGTCAAGTTGATTTTTGAAGGGATAACTGTCTATAATTGGTCATTTACTGGAGATGTGGAGCTGTGTGCCACGAGCACATGGTGGGCTGAATGCAGAGGAAAGGGAGATGACTTGGACTGTGTCAGGGCCCTGGTGCTCGAGGCAGGATGGATGAGTCTTCTATTTAATACAGATCAGCATCTCTCATTAACAGACTTACCAATTTTCCACTCCTCAATAGGAATTTTTCTGGCACTTCTTTCTCTCGTATAAATTATTGCTAATAATTAAAATGAAATTCTTAAGATGTGTGAGTTCATTAACTCTGTTAATGAGAAAGAACATTTTGGTCCTTATTATTAGACTGTCATCAGTATCTGTTAGACAGCTAAATTAATAAAGTGATTATATTCAAATAACTCAGGCATTTGCATTTTATTTTTAACATTACATGTCTCTCTAGCTTGTTCTGAGACTGGGGAAAATTTGCTGGCCATGCAGAAGGACAGTCTGGGTGGATTTCAGTGCACTGGATGCCTGGACCTAAGAAGTCYTTAGGGGCTGAAACAGCTGCAGTCTAGGAAAAGGCTACTGGAGCCTCAAGGAATGATTCAAGCAAGCAAGTACAGTATAGACATCCCTTGAAAATAAAGACATTGCAGTCCCTTTGCTGCTAGAAAGCAAAATGCCTGAAAGAAAAGTGTAGAGAAGAGATTTTTTCTATCCTTGAAAGAATTAAGATAAAGCAAGCCATATCAGTAATTGTCTCCTGCACTGCACTCYTGGAATACAACCAGCATTCTCTGAGAAATAGTCACTAGCTAAAAGCAATATACAGAGTGGAACTAGAGCTCCAGATGTCTCCTGTTCTTGCAAAAGTCATGGGTGTTTTGTAATGATCTCATTGTGCATCTTTCTCAAAAAGACCCTCCAGCCAYGCAGGGCCCCTTCAGTGCTTTTCTGGGATGCTGATACACTGAAGGCACAAAGAAGGGACACACAACCTCAGCCCAAAGAGAGAAATGCTACTACTCTGAAAATCAATGTCAGAAGGGGGAAAATGGTACCAGTTAAAACATAAATGCAAAGATCATCTTAACTCATAAAACCTACATCTGATTTTTAGTAATATGTGTCTGCTTTATACATATCCCTCAAACTGAAATTTCAGAACTGAATTTTATGCTCCCAAATGTAATTCACGACAATGCAAGCAGCTTCTTTTCCTCCACCTCCTCAGCACTAAAGAAAAAAAGCAAACTTTTCCCCTTTCTTATGTTTTACGAGTCACAAGCTTCACAACAACAAATAATAACGAAAAATAAAACAGACATATCCAATGTGGTTCCTGCATGAGCAAAATTAGATTTAAAACTCCGTAATCCATAAAGCCAAGTAAGATAAACTGCTGCATTTTAAGAAGCTGTTAGATTTACCAAAGCMTTGTGGAAGGAAGCTACTTGAGTGAGATCAGTTGATCAGCAGAGAAGTAGAAAGGAGGAAAGTGGGGAATTTTTTCGATTCAATTTAAGACATGGTTCTGTATCAGAACTCTGTCTCCATGTTGCCTTACAGACAAGTGCATCTGATGAGGAATTTAGAGCGCTGCTTCTTCTGCTGAAGCTGCTCCAGTTACAGAGCTCAGTTATTTACAAAGAGAAACTTAGCTGGAAAAAAGCATAGCATCTGTGTAACTGCTTAAATATTTATGCCACAGCTTATTTCTTTCTTCAGAGCAGCACTTAGCTGCACAATTGAATACAGCAGCAGTCACATTCAGATTCATCCCAGAGGTAATGATTGAAAATAAGTGGTGTATTCAGAGCTGTCATCCTCTGGAAGTTGTGTCGGTTCTTTGGGTAGAACCAAAGCTGTCGATCACTGTGAGGATGCAGAGGCTCCAAGAGAGCTCTCCCCTCTTTTGGKGGAGCGAGGGAGAAACTCCCACAGAGAACGAGCCCAGTGGTTCCACTGCCAAGGCCTCTCATGAGAATATCCATCCTACTTCCCATTCCATTGATCGTTTAATCACAGGAACAAAATTACAGCTGTGGCAAAAAAGAGCCCAAAAAGCCTTTCACTGGTGGAGCTGAGAGAGGAGGGGCGGTGCAAGCACTGTGTTATAAATAAAAAAAATCCAGTGGGCACGCCTGTAACAAACACTCGTCAAAACAACTTTGAATCCAGCTAAACAAAGATGAAGTCCAAAGCAAATAGCAGCTTCTCAGGGATTCCAAATTGGTATTGATGCAGAGCTGGGAATCAAACTCCACAGGCAGGAGTTCTTGAGCGAAACGCTCCCATTTGTCATTCTGGAATACTCTAACATAACACTAGCCCCAAGACAAGTGCACTTTAAACATTATTCAGTTCTTCACACTACAGTCACACAGCTGACCAATAGTCCAAAGCAAATATCTACCAACAATCCATACAATCACTATTCTAAAATACAACACATTCTTGTCTTTTCACTAAAGCAAATCTCATCCCTGACAGATCCACTTACACACAGTAAAAAAGGAAAGGAATGTGTGGTGGCCTATTTATTTTTCCTCTCACTGGGGGATGCTATTTAAATCATTCATCCGATTACATGGGAGAATCAAAACTAACACAACATTGTACGTACAGCATTACATCTTTGGTTTTCTGTGAGAAAAAGACCAATAGTGCATAGACTCAAATTTCCAAACATAGAAATGTAATATTGTAACTGATATAACTAAGGGAAACAATTCTTTTTTCCGTAGAAGTGTTGCAGACATTCCTGGACAGAGAGGTGGTAGGAAGTATATTTGTGTTTAATATCAAACCAGGATTTTATCAATGACTGTAATTCCAAGTGAGAAGTCATTCACATTGTATAGACTGAATTAACTACCTTTTTATTGCAAAGCTGTTACCTCTAATGATATATATATATATATATCGTTAATAACTCAATGAGGAATATGAAACTGAGAGTCTCCAACCTAAATAAAATCATGGCATAAGAAACCTGTTCTGATTTAAAATTATATTATATTTCACAAGGCTTTTAATAGACATGTTTAATTTATGGCCTAAAATAACTACAGTTCTTCAATTTAAAATGCTGTTTCTTGTTATACCTGTGACATGTTCATGTCTTCCTCTGCACATGATTTAGCGTTCTAACGAGCCTTACACAGGGCTCGTTACTGAGTTACATACCTGCACCCCAAATAAATGCCATCATTCCTCTTCAGCAGGTGAGAATGGTGTAAATTTATACCATARCTTTTAAAGCACCAGAGACAGTTATTTCAAAACCACTGCTCAAAAGAAAAAAAARGAATATTGTACAGAAAAGCTTCAACRTTTACCAGTATTTTTCCTTCTGTAAATGCTCAAGTTAGGGCAATATCAGGATTATCAAGCCATTTTGGTTGGAGTATTTGACTAACACATCAGTGAAGAGCTACTGGTTCAAGCCCAGCTATGAAAATAGTGAATGTGGCTCCCTTTGAGAACACAAGGTATCTCCAGAAATTTTATTTCTATAGAAATATTCAATACGATAAAGGGAAACAGGGCAAACTAAAAATTAGCTGAGAATTTGGGCTAAATTCTATACATTGTGATAGAAACAAGGGAGTGGTAATATGAAGATAGGAAAGCACTTCATGTTGATGTTTCGGGGTTTTTTGATATTTCATTTCAAATCTGTGGAAATCGCCATAGTCTGTTCCTGAGAAGGGAATGGCCACGCAGGCTCCTCCTGTGCAGGTTCTGCAGCAGAGTACACTTCCAATTATATCCAAATGCCAGGGGAACGCTCTCACTGAGGAAAACTAGGGCACTATGGGATCTTTCACCATCAAACCCCACACTTCCATTCATTAGTGTGAAAATTCCAGTTTATATAAACAGCAAATTTCAAGGACCTCCAGGAGTCCTCTGCATTTCTATTCATGATGTTCTGTACTAGCAAATCCAGGGACTAAACTGCTTTTTATGGAGTTCTCTCTCCAGGATGTGATTTTAATTTCTGAAGTTCTTCCTGMCAGAGAAGCTCCCCTGACAAAGGGAAGTTCAAGGGACAGAGCTGGAGCTTGCAGAGCAGAGCAAAGGAAGGCAGGAGGGAACTGAACTGTGTCTGCACTGGACTCCACCTTCTTTGAGGACGGCYGTATCTCCTCTTCCAAAGTGATTGACATTACTGAGTTTCAAAAGAATCACTACTWTTTTTTTAAACCCAATTTTTTCTAAGCAAAAAGTATGCCTGTGGCCTACATTCTAACAGGAAATCAGAGATTAATTTGCACTGGAAATTTTACAGTTAATAAAAACGTCAGGCCAGACAGTACATTTTGTGTTTCTTTGTCCTGTGAAACCACTTGACACGATAATTCTCGTGGGTTTTGCTGTCTCTAGTCTTTTGATACTTTCCCTCAGTATCAGTTGTCAGTATAGAATAAAACAGTGTATCCTGGTTTTTTACATTGATTTAAAATAGAAGGAAAATTTGACCAACTGAACACAAGCACAAATCAAGGTACAGTAAACTGCATCCCTAACATCTAAGACAAATCCAAAACAATTGTCTCTAAAACAGCTGAGAGGGATTATAAATATGCCTTTCAGCAGGCAGGAAATTTGACACCGAATAAAGGGAATATGCTGAACCTCCCTTTTCGGCTCTGAGCTGTATTCCAGAAATGCAAATTAAAGAGTTAATAACTCTTTAAAAAAGTACAGGGATTGCTTTGCTTCACAGGRAATAGTCACCAATTATCTATTTGCCTTATGAGCCATTAACTGGGGAGCAGACTTGTAGGTTCAAAAATACATTAATGGAACAGCTGTCAGATAAAAGGGCGGCTGCAGAAATATGCATTCTGCCATTTGTAATGTTGATGTCTCTGTGAGCATCTGTCTGCAGATCAGTCTGATCCAAAGACCACCAAAGAGCACAGTAATCTTCTCAGTGACTTATGTGGCATTGGCACAGGCTCTAGACAAATTTAAATCAAGACTGGTAACCTCTGGATGCTACTAAATCCTCCTGAAATAGATTTAATTAGGCTTAATAACCTGAATTTGTCCTTAATGTGTTAGATAAGTTGTGTTGCTCCAGAGATCACTGTGGTGGGTTAATGCTGTGGTGTTAAAGTAGCTTTTTCCTCTGCTKAATGCAATGCCATAATCCTTCACGAAGATCATTGTCATGGCTGTACATCAAAGACGTGACATGAAAATATGTATGTCATACTATATATATATATAATGGTTATATATTATTAGGCAAAGTCTTCTTTAATGTTAGATTTGGCAAAAGTGATTTTAGTACTTATGTAAAGAGTTTCAGCCAAATATTCCATCAATGGATTCTTGACCTCRAGCTTTGTATAAAAATGTTTCTCATTTGTTTGCAGTTTCTTTAAATTTACTCAACTGTTATGCAGTATGCAAAGGGCAATTAAAAGGGCATTTGAGGTGTTTCATGGGCTATTAAATATGAAGAAAATGTTTGATTGGTCACCATATTTGTACTATGCTTCAACTAGTTCTCATATCCAATTTTAATATTTTATCTCCACATTTTACCTCGTTGGCACCTTTTCTCTGCCCAGTGCTGCTTTAGGGCTCAGTATCACTACGTGGTGAGACTCAATCAGTCCAGCATCAGGGAAAAACCTTGGGCCACACTGGAGAAATTAGCAGCACTCTGTTCAGACAAAGGCTCAGCCCTATTCCACCATACCTTGCTGTTTTTACAATTTTGTACCTATTCTGACAGCAGTAACAATTATTATACTCATACATCCCACTTATTACATGCAGAGTCCAACGAGAGATTGTGACAGAGAAAAGAAACTCAACAGAAAGGACGGGAGAAAATGTTCACTGCATCAGTACAAATTTCTGTTTAAAGTCACTAAAAACCAACTTTAATCAAGCTGAAATTATATTGGTAACATCAAGACTCCCACCAAAATCGAGAGTTCTGGAGTATGGTCCTTCACGCCACCCCTCACTCAGTCACAGGCTTCTGAAAACGTCTGTAGAGAGCAGTTTTCAGTTCCCAACAGAACTCCATATGCTGCCTTCTCAAAGTCCATATACTATTCCTTTGTCACGGAAAACATAAGGTTAGAACCCATCTGACTCAGTCTCTTCTTGCTAAGGCTCCCAATTACCCCTTCAAGCATTTTACTTTCTAYAAAATCAAACGACAGGGAAAACCTGTCACGTAAGATCTCTTCTGAGAAGTTTGATAGCACAGGGAGTGTTGTTCCTTGCAGGGTCTCAGCTTCAGCATTTACCTGTTTCAGCTCTTCAGACTTAGGTTTTCAGTGTTTTACTTTAGAATYCAACACAACAGCTTTCCATCAGTCTGCTGGGTACTTAACTTGGATTATAATGTGATTTTATAGTTTGAACAATGTTTAGAGCAAGGCTTGGCAAAGGCACTAATTATAATTAGATGGCTTTTTCAGGCAATCATTGCACTTAACTGTGTGCACAGAATGTTCAGCCCAACAGAGTCCTCATTTCAGACGGGACCTCTTCTGTAAGAGCCACACGCACATTTTCTCACCTACAGCTACAATAACACAGAGSAAGCAATTACCTGGACCATGTATAGCACAAAAACAAGAAGCGTAAAATCACGTAAAGCCAAGCTGAGAAAATACTGATCTAATTCTAGCAACATGTGGAAGCCGTGTATGGAGGTGTGGTTTGTTAAACAACAACCAATGATTAAGTTGAAATGCTTGTCCTACACGGTTTTGGGCAAAAGGAAGAAGACAAAAATATTAGAGCACTAAGCCTTCAGTAGATTCAAAGCTCTTAGATATTCCCTACATCAGACTTTTTGTMCTGAACTATGAACACTACATTTCTTGCTTTGACTGCCTCAAATATAATAAAAGAATAATTACCACTTGAAGATTTCCAGTAGTTCTCATTCCAGTGTAATTAAATGTAATGATTAGAATCTCATTTCTATTGCATTGCAGTTCTTCCTTAGCACCAAGGAACAGTGATACAAGTTATTTGCATAATTATCTTCAGTTAAATGAGGAACACAGCCTAACACAAGAGATGCCATTGCTTCCACTGGAGCCCCTCAAACCTCCTGCATAAAACCACAGTGCTGCGCAGTGACTTTGTAAACTATTTGTGTCATTTCATTATCGACAGAATTCCTTCTGTTAAACACAATCTGTTCAATCAACTTATCCATAGGCTGGCTGACCCCAGGTTCTTCCAGGGAAACATTATCTTTACACGCCAAAGGCCAAGGCATGCTTTGGTATTAACTGCTTGCAGGCTGCCTGCCTCATCCATCGAGTTGCAAGCACTAGCAGCACAGATGCAGCTTCTGATCATTTCCTGAATCAAGAGTTGATGTCTGCACTGAACATATCATAAACATTTAATGTATCTTAGTATTTGGTGTTAATAAGAATACTCCTAGGAACCCCACCAAAAAAAATTGTAATAAAGGTCTCATTTATCAATATATATGAACATATGWTTCCAATTTCTTGGACCATTAAGCCAAGATTTTGAATAAGTTACACTGGAAAAGTTACCAGGAAAAAGTAATTTACACAATGATTTTTGCTTACCAACTTTTAAAAGATAGAAACAATGTCAGCACATGAATTATATGCCAATAAAGCAATATACTTGAATAAGTTTCCAGTCACATATTGGAAGAAAATAATTTCAGCTTAAAGAAATACAGATGATTTTTTTACTCTTTGCTGAATGTAGCTAAATAGCAATGATGCTCTTGCTCAAGGTGTAAATTATATTTTGATCTATGTGTTCTGTATCTTCGATTCCAGGACTGTATAGAAACACAGCAGATGCTGCTTCTAAACCTTTCCTTCATTCCTCTTGGCAAAGGCTCTTGCTGATTTGTGCATTACTTGATCTCCACCCACTCCTGACTCATTAAGCATTGCAACAGCAATGACTGTTTCACCCCCAGGCCTAATAATAAGCAACAAAATGGTTTAACTGGTTATAGGGGAGGTTTTGCCACAGGGAGAGCTTACCTTCAAAAGCTGCATTCAAAAGCTGCCCCCTGGGGCTGTGCCACAGAGCAAATGCAGCAGGWAAAGTTTACCTGGACCTCCACTGCAGCTCTTGGGGGGATCTGCAGCATGAAGCCCAATTTCTGAGCTTCTATTGCTCTTCTCTAAAGCAGGGATAACAAGTATTTCTCCTTTTCTGAGTGCTGACATGAATTTTCATGCACTCATCATTTCTCAAAATGTGTACTTACTGAATGCCCACTTTGTGGCACAGTGAAACTCAGATGTGATTGGGAGAGAAGAGTTTGACGCTTCACGTTATGAACTGATGCTGCAAAACCAGAAAGGACAGCAAGAATTGGTCTGGGAGCAAAGGGAAGGGGGATGGAAGTTTCTTATACCAAACCAGTCACATGGTTAGAGATTGGCACATTTCTATKCCATGGTTGAAACAACTTTTTTAGATTGGTACTTAAAAAAAAAAAAATTAAAAAATCTCATTTATACAGCTATACATTGGAAATTTTTCAAATAAACAATTTGGGCCACTGCAAAGGAGCTCTCAAAAAGMCATTGTAAGAGGCATTCCCTGCTCAGATCCCTGCTCAGGACTGGAAAATAAAACAGAGAGCTGAATCTTCTTTAATATCTTTGGCAAGAGGCTGTTTAAATGAAAGCCAAATCTGACAGTGCAAATGGAGTCTACTGTTGGAACATGTCAAATATTTATAACAAAACTAGGCTGCCTCCCTCCTAATTGCAGCAGATAACCTGGCACAGAGAAGGACATTTTGCCATGAAATCTTTCTAATGGAACCTACGAAATAACTTCAAAGGGAAAACATTACGTTAAAAGGGCATAAAGATACTCTGAAATTCTCTAACAGCCACTTCCTTGTTGGTTTAGCCTTCACAAACTAAAGCTGATGATTCTATTAGTTTCTCCACCACCTTCTCAATTTTTTCCTACATCGTATAAGAGCAGCTGATGAAAACTAGCAAGAGAAATGTTCTATTTAGCAAAGCATCGCAAGACAGTTGTGGTTCAAGAGGGTCAGGATGAATACATCCTGTAAAATCAATTCAAAACAAACCTCTGCTCTCTTACATCACTCACTCAGCACATTAGTCATGATGTAACTCTATTCCAGCTTGCTTTGCTTTTGAGAAAAGTTTCTTTGCAGCTTAGTCAGGAAATTTCATAAATCCTGACTGACCCTGCTCTTTAGTCATAATTTGTTCTTGTTTTAATTACAATAACTTATTCACTGCATTCCTGTGCTTTTTACAGATCTGCTATCTATTTTCAATTTCTCAGATACAGATATTAGAAAGCATTGAGCAATTTTTGTGCAATGCCCTTTTCACTGCATGTACTCTTCAAAGCAGCCGGCTACTGATCTTCACACAGTAAATCAAAAAGCAGGTTTCTTTTCAGAAAAACAACATAAATGAGCTAGTCAGCATGATGCTGAGTTTTAATATAAAAGTCCTAAAAATTTAACGTATTTTTAATTGGATTCACTGCTTAATCCCAATGCACTTTTGGCAAATGTGGAGACCAGCCTGGAAAATTCAAGCCTCGTTTTTTACGAGGCTACATCTGTACCCCGAACTGAGCGCAGGAGGAGGCCAGGAAGCATTT
>NW_026624362.1:40718-86459 GCF_030028575.1 Malurus melanocephalus
GCCTCCTTTTGCTAGAGGAGGCCAGGAAGCATTTGTGGATGTACGAGCCTTTGCCACACGCCTCCTTTTGCTAGCGGGGATGAGCTGGCGCTGCCACATGTCCGTCCTGTGGGGACAGTTCACAGCCTGGCAGCAGCTGCTCTTTTCCAGCCTTGACTTGTCCAGGCTCAGCTCAGCACTGGCTGTGGCCCCACAGTGTTTTGGGAAGCCTGGGCCAGGGGGAGCTCACTCCTGGCTGCAAAGAACATCACTCGTGTCGAATGCACAAAGGACAAGGATCAGGATGCAGCTCACGATTCCTCACAGCATTCACTCCCTCCTGATCGCACCCTGCAGATTTGTAAAGGCTGAAAGTTCACGAAGGAGTATAGAAAAGTTTGAGTTTAAGGAGAAAGCCCAGAACAATGCTCCTGCCATCCCTTCAGTGTTTAGATCATGTCAGCTCTGTTCAAACTAGAGCTGTGGGACTCAACACAGGAACTACTGTGGAAAACGCAACAGGCTGAGCTCTCTACATGAGACAAATGATCTAATTACTGCTAGGAGGAGGTGCAACACAACTGGCAGAGACTGTGACACAGCTTGTTCTGGAAAAATAGATTGCATTTTCTCATTAGGCTTACAAAGAGTCAAACTGTTTTCCCAGAACAAGATGTGCCAGCATTCCTAGACAAACACGAGTATTGCCAGCAAGCACTGCAACAGCATCTGCAGAACACCTTTTCCTGACAGCGAAGCAAAACAAAACCCCTCTGTGATACATTTTCCTAGCGCTAAGCTACTAGTTAAAACAGGAAACAAAGGCACCCTTTGCAGTCATCGCTGGGAATTCCTGTCACATGAGAACTGCTTGCTGATAAAMAGCTAGGGTCTGTGAGACTTGAACAAAACACTTCAAGAGAGCAACTTACATCAAGAAGTGGATGATGTTTTTAAGACTCTGAACTTCCAGGGGAAAAAAAGTCAGTGTGATTTTTTTCATAAACCATTCAGCCCTTCCTCAAAACAACTTGTATCACTTGAAAAGAAGGGCTTTTTGCACATGTTATCATGACAATCAAAGCCATTTTCACAGTTTGAGGAGAAAGGGAAAATGAAAGAAATATCATAGCATCTCACTTGTCATAGCAAAAAATAAATAATAAAAAAAAAAGGTTGACAGCCACAATATTTTGTTTCCCATTCCAGAATGGGCTAAAACTATTCAGCAATGATTATCTTTATGAGTTGTCTGTGCCCTTAAATTCTTTAAATTCTGACTGTGGCTGGCAGAGAATGTTCACCCCAGCTAACACCAATGTATCTAACCTTTATTCTAGTACCTACTACTAGCCACTGCCACAGGAAGGATATTGGACCAGACAAATGTTTAAATGATTTTGCATTCATAAAACACAAAGCAAAATGAAAGTGAAACCCCCTTTTTCTTCCCCTCCCTAGAAAAAACACTGATGAAAGTTAAACTCTCCAAGTTTTGCTAGTATTTACATATGCAGAGTGCAAGCAATTCAGTTCAGTCAGCCGAAGTCTCCTTATTTCCATATGTAGCTCCATGGCTCTACTGATAATTTCATAGAACCCAAATTTGTTTTTTTCCCTCAAGAAAAGCACTGAGAAGTGAAGGGGAAAATTGACCTTTAACTCCAAGCTGCACATTCACAGCAAGATGAACWGGATATTTGTTGACTGTAGGCCTTAATTGTGTAGTGATTTAATTTACTGAAAGACCACATGGCACCTACCTGCTAACAGTGCAGGAGCACTTAGCCGCTGCTTGATAAACAAACATATGGAAAACTGATTTTWAAAAAAGCTAAAAAGATAATATTTTATGACTTATACAAAATCTCAATTACAAATGCAAAATAGTATTGCATAACTGTTTTGCTAAAAGTATATACTGAGAAGAAAGGAAAAAAAGTTGGGCATTGAGGTTGTGATTTGCTGAAGTTGAAGGCAGAACATCACAGAGCAAGTGATGTTTAGAATAATGAAATTTATCTGGGTCTTTGAATTCACACATTATCCTGATGTTTTCAGGATTCAGCATCAGATTTCATCTTAGCTCCAGTATTTGCAGAAAAGTATTATACACATTATTATATTATCCTGGAGGGATGGTACTCCTGGATCTCCATTATCCTTTTTCTCAAAAGCTTTCTCATTATTTTTCTGGCTTTGGTGGTATTTCTAAGAATTGCRCGACCAGCTGCCATTGCTTGAGGCTGCATGGAGGATTTGCACACATCCACTGCCAAGCAGCTGGGAAGTCACTGTAGGAGTACTATTCTATCATGTATTTGTAGGCAAGTAATTCTCAGAAAAGATAGCCCCAGTTATGACTCATTCCTTCCTTAATAGGTACAGCATTATTACAAATTACAGCTCTCACAATTGTGAGACCTGGCTAGCACACTACAATTACAAATGAAAAGAAATGAAAGCTAATGATTCTTCTAATCTTTGGCCTTTTTTGTGTGGTATCATCCCATTTAAGATCATCAGAAAAGTAATAACATCATGAATAAGAGGCACAGCTACATCCATCATTTTAAGAGAAGCCTCTTTCCCTCTTTGGTCTCACTGAAGGCAAGAGACAGACAAAATGAAAAAAAAAMMCTAAATCTAATTTCATATCTCAAGATAGCCAAGAGTTGCCAAGCCTGTTGCCTGACAGAATGGAGGAAGAACTGTCAGGTAACAAAAKCCAAAGTTTTTGTCTGATATCCTCACTGAAGGAACAAAGTCCAAAGTTTCTGTCTGATGTTCTCACTGAAGGAAACACCAGAGCTGCAGAGAGCTGCGAATCAYACCCATGTGCGGGGCAGAAATGCCCAAAATGCCCAAGATGCCACAGGCACCAGAAAAATGACAGTCACTATCCAGCCAACGGGGACTCACACTTAGCACTTGAATTTGGTCAGTGCTTAGGATTTTAAAAACTTTTAAGCCACTCATAAAGCCAGCTCAAAATTRCAGTTATCAAAGCTCAACTCAACTAGCAACCCAAAAGAGAGATTAAAATGCGAGCCTACCTAATAGGGAAGGACTCTTTTAAAATACCCCTTTCCTTCAACTGCTGCCCCTTATCATCCCTTGTGTCTATCCCAGGATGAGACAAATCTCACAATCAGGCCAGCACGGACAACCCAAGAGAAATAAGTGTCAATGCCTGATGATTTCATTGTTCTTTAATCGCATTTTTAGAGCACCCAGGGTAATCTCCTCCATGATTTTTCCAGGAACTGAGGTCAGGCTAACAAGTCTGTGCTTTCCTGGGTCTTTCTTGACACACTTCTTGGTAATTAGAATYGTACTGGCCACCTTCCAGCCAACAGGAACCTCCACAAACTCCCCAGGCCTTTGGTAGACGGTGAAGAGGGGTCCTGCAGCACTCTGGGATGAGCCCCATCAGCTCCAGGGATTTGTGAATATTGAGCTGGTCATTTGCAATTTCAGCATCCACAAATAAAAAGCCTTCAATTTGAGATCCTTTGACTCAGGGGACCTGGCAGCCCAATCCTATCCACATTCCTAAAGACTGAGCCAAAACAGGAACTGAAATCCTCCACCTTTTCTTCATCCTTAAGTATGTGTGGCTCTAGGTGTGACAGTCCTGCAGGTTTGCCAGCTGTACCAAACTGCCCACTCCTCACACATCTTCTTAGACACCTTGGAATTATTATGAAGTACAGCATTGTCAAAAGAAAATATGATAGACATCACACCTTTACTCATGCCATAATTATAGACCAGCACAATGCGGGAAATTACTCACAGTCGTGTAAAATAGGCCCACTAGGGATAAATGAAATGGTAATTTCATTTGATCAACTTTTATATCCTTTGTGAGAGTTACATTTTCAAGATCAATCAAGACTAGATACCTCCAGTAGGATATTTCAATACATTTTTGATCCATGCTTTTCAAGTTTCCTGTCACTTTCACATTCAAGAGACCACCACAGTTCTGCAGACAACGTGACGTATCTTAAAAGACGTCAGGTTCACTTCATACATTTTTACGCTCACAAGCTGAAGCTCTAATATAAAAATTCTTTATTCAATCTATGTAGCAAATGAGACACCTAAACCTCTCAAGATTTAGCTCTAATGTAGGACTGGCAAACAGTTTCCAGCACCGACTGCCTCCTAAAACCCCAAGTTCTTCTCCTTTCTTCCCACTGCCCAGACACAGATTCATCCAGTCATTTCTGTGGCAGGGAAATGTGGTGACACAAACCAACACAAACTGGGGTAGACTCCACTAGACAGCCTCAATTTGTACGACAACTGCACTGACGGAAAATATTTCATAAAATACAATTATGAGCTCAGCATAAACATAAAAAGAGTCAAAGTCACGGTCCCTGATTTGCCAGTGATAAATCATTTCATTTATTGAGTTGAATCTCCCCATGCATYACACTAAAATTGAAATGCTCACATAGCAAATACTTACAAACATTAAAACTGTTAAAATAATGGCAACAGATAATGTGCTCTGGCCCTCACCCCCCCAACCATTTAAATACTCACTTGACTGAAGCTTTTGGGACCGAGGAATTGGAAATTATATTATAAAAATTGGTGAGAGAAACCTAGACAAGATTTCAGACAATAAAATACCATAGTGAAAAATGTCTGAGAAGATTTGCTGCATTCCATGTTTATTTAGYATACTAGCACACGTGAGCTTACAATCTCACTTCTCTGACTCATTCAGCTTCTAAGYTCTGACTAATCACCAGTAAATCTCTTGACACCAGTTAAGGAAATCTCTACTAAGGAGAACATTTGTTAACACTGTCCCCAATAAGCTGCAGCCATTACTACTCACTCACATTAAACTAGAGCCACTCCCTGGCAGGCATCCTAGTAAGATAGCCATCCCAACTCATTACATTTCCCATTAAAGGAATAAATAATATATCCACTATTGAAATTAGATCAAAATATTGAAAGATGCATAAAAATCCTCCCTCATTTGGGAAAGAGGAGATAGACATTATCACGAGCACTTTACCTATTCCCAAACTTTKGCTCGCAGCACATCAGTGTCACAGCTGAATTATGATATTCCAGAAATGCCAGCCTTCATAACTGCCAAAGTGACCACAATTTCAATTAACTGGAGGGACACATCAAGGGCTATTTAATATCAGGATGAAAGGAATATGTCTTAGCTTTCCATTTCTTCCAGCTCCTTTTCTGCCATTAGCTGCCTGTTTGCAGTTCAAGATCAGTTAAAGYGGGGTTAGCAGTTTGTCTTTAACAGTATTTTAGTGGTCTTCAATTCCAATTTACAGTCAGATCTCTAACATTAGATGTCTACATAAATCAACTATTGGGGCGGCAACTGCCATGGTGGCTTAGGCAGCAACCACAGAGTTTGTAACACATTGGYAGGCACCTGGCACAGATTCACCAGTTACAACCCTGCCCCTGAACCCTCAGTGCTCGGATCTCGCCCAGTGCAGGGCTCCCAGCTCCCTCAGGAGCACACAGGATGCAGGAACGAGCACCTGTAACCAGGAAGGTTGGTCATTCCCTGCTCAAAGCCACAGGAAAACAATGCCTTTGGTCTGTGCTCCTCCAACATTCAGAAAGTTTGTTTTCTGAACAAGTGCCATTTCATTGGGCACTTGGAAGTGACAATCGGGTTATAAAAATTTACAAGTGACCCTTAATTTTCAGACTGATCTTTCGATTAGGATTAATTGTAAGCAGTGTAATAGTCGTAAAGCAACCCCAGAGAGAAATTCTTCTCCGTAAATAATTGTGCCATTCGACTAATAAAATAATGTATCTTTCCATTAACAAAACTGAACGCAAACGAATTGATTTTCAGCTTTCTTTGATGTAAACACAGCTTCTTCTCTTGATTAATCCTTGTCCAGGCTTTGTTTTCTGGAAGCCATTTATCTCAAATAAAGCCATACACAAGCAGTATTTTTACCTTTATAGCCTCAGATATGACGTAGGATCCAAGACCCGATCCAAGCACATATTCGCGTTACTAATGCTAAAATCACCTCGGAAGTCGCTCCCCGTGAGTGAAGTGCTGCATCAGCGCTGGGGCTCAGTAGTGGCAGCATCAGTTTGTGGCACCAAGCCTGGCTCTGTGAGCCGAGCCTGCRGGGACTCACCATTCCCTTCTGCCCTTGCAAACACCATTATCTTCACAGCCCTCTCACAATTTCCTGGGGTACCTGCCAATAGGCTTTCCCAAGTGACATCTATCTGTTCTGTGACCTTCTTTCCGCACCTTCGCTCTGGGCGCCGGTGCCCGAGCGGGACCGCCGGAGGCTCCTCGGGAAGGGCATTGCAGAGAGGGTTTCAGAGAGGGCACCCCCTGTTTCGGTTCAAAGCCCTCAGAAGGGCACGCCACCCCCAAGGGTGATAATTAGGCTGAAATACTTCCYTCTGGTGGCAGAGTCTATTTCAGCCCATAAAAGCAAGTGCTACTTTAAATACTTCTATTTGAAAGTCCAAAATAGACTTAAAAAGAAAAAAAAAAAACCAAACTGTTGAAACAGCCAATAATGTTCAAAATCCAATCTGATCATGGTCTCAGCCCTCTTGCCCTCAATGTAGTAAAGTGCACATGAACACMAAAATCTTATAAGTACAGAAGATAACCTTCAAAACAACAGGACCAAAGCCTATGTTTAAGTGCTTTCCTAAATCAAATAGCACACTGTTTAATTAAAGAACTTCATTTGCATTCCCACCTTTCATTGCATTTACAGCACATTGCTTAATTACATCTTCTAATCATGACAAGAGATGCAAAATCTCACTCACTACTTCTACTCCTCAATTTGCAAAAAACCTTTACAGTTTGCATAAATCTTCACTGGAAAGTAACTGAAACACTGGAAATGAACGATGTTTTTTGAACACACACTTTTCAAATTAGAACTTTTCCAAATTCCTTTCAGACTCATTATAGCAGAAAGAAGAACAGCATAATGGGAAGTACAGTAGCATAGTTTGGATGAGGAATATGGACAATCCATATTATAAAAGGTAAGTTTGGGACTACTGAAGTAAACTCGACAAGTCRGTATCTGAAGTACCACAGTGCTGCAGTGATAAACAGGCTGAATATATATTCCTTACCTTAAACAATATTTAAAGATAGTGCGAACTACTCAGTAATTTAGAACAAATTTTGTTTCCAGCAGCTTGCCTTAAAATCAGACAGTGCGTGTTCAGCAGTAATGATGTTCTCCTTTTAGAAACTGCACAGAGCAGCAATTCCATCATTAAACTGAATCATAAATGAATTACCTCATTTTTTTCCTGAACAACTTTGCTTTGATTGTTATTGTAAAGGTTCTATCATCGTTTAAAAATGCAGCTTTAACAAAAAAGTTTTCCTGTGTTCTGTTAATCTTCTTCTTTTAAGTTTTTAAAGCCAGTCTGAAAACGGTGCGTGCAATTGCTGAGCAGATGAGAATCCCTCTGCAGGTAGTTCTCCCCACCAAGGATGACTTCATACTGCTTCAGGCCAGAAAGCCCTTTACATTACTTACTTTTATTTTGTGTATATTCCACCTCTTTATCCCTAGAGGTGACCCGAAGGACTTCACACAGTCAAACGTATGGAAATAACGACCCATTTAATCCCTTCTTGAAATTTTTTGGGCTGATGCAGAGGAAGACAAGGCCACGAATACMCAAGGGTCTGCACTTCCAGTAAAAGCACTTCCAAAACGCTGCCTGCTCTTATCTGAGCAGCAGTAGCTGGGTGGTTGGTTTCTCACTCACTGCACGTTTGTTTGAACACATCTATTGTGGAGGCTGCCTGCTCTCCGCTGGGCTGTCTCTGGAGCACCATCTTTTATTCTCATTAGTGAAGGGATGCCGTTGAGAATTACTTAATCTCAGACATTGATCTTGAAAACTGTTTGTTTTGAGGGCATTTGGTTTAATATACGTAACAAAAGCAGTAGACTGTCTTGGAAGGAGAAACAAATTCTCCTGTAGTTTTATCAAACATGACAAATAAGCATCTCTGAATCCTTTACCTCATTACAATTTCAGATGCGAATGAAGATAGGAAAGTAAAATTTATAATCTTTAGACTTTTCTTCCATCTCATAACCAGGGGAGAGAATGAATTTAAGACCAATTAAGATTGTTGTCAATAAGTAGATTTAAGCCAACAATGAAAGGAAATGCATTGTGAAAGTCTTGAGAGCATAACTTYCCAAACACTACTAGCGATCAAAATTTAAACATCTTTTCACCCATAGTCCTCAAAGCATCTCACCAAGTATTATTTTGACCTTTGTGTTACAGACGAGGCAATTAAGGCATAGAGTTAAAACCTCAGAAACTTCTTAAAAGTTTAGCTTTGTAATTTCTATCAGGAAAAGGATTTGCATTCTTTACATTGAAAAGCTGAAATCAAAACCCTTTGCATTACAGAGGTGCAGACAAAATGGCCCAACAAGTAGTATGTAACAAAATGAAAATTTCTCTCGTAAGTTTAGTGCACAAACAGGCAAGCTGTGCTCCTCCCCCCAATCATCCAGGTATCTTRTGATACCAGGGACCGCTGAGTAGGAAGACAACTACTGGAATTACCACAGAGCTGTATTTATGTGATCAGAGGTACTTCATTGGCAATAATTTTACCTGTAAATACATGGAAGGGTCTATTTTTCCTTGTARGAAAATGGATGAGCAACAGCATCTCACCACAACTCTTCAACTTAATGTAATTTGGGCACTATGAAGTTGTCTCCTTTTAAATGTAGAGCTAAAGCAGAAATTCATTGTATCATGCAATTTAAATGTTCTTGGGCAATCATTATCATTACACCTGAGCATCTCACACAGCCCAAAAGGTGTACCTGGAGCAAAATAAAGATTATGCATCTCATATTGTACAGGGGGTTAAAGACAACCCAAATATTCTCTCATTGCAAGACTGAGATAGATCTTATTTATTTAATCATCTCTCACCCTAATTCTGCCACCTATGAGGAAATGAGTAGTTTAGAAGAAGTAATCATTCAGTCCCCTTCCCACTGCCATAATTTTTCATGGACTAGGTCAACTGTAACAATATAAAAATCCTGAAGAGTTACCAGTTACAGCAGTACACACCCAACTTGAACTCCTGAACTTCATCTGACTATCAGTAAAGTGAGCGTTCATTTGACAGTCTTTAGCTCATGCATTTCTACAAGATTTGTGGAGGGTGCAGTATTGCTTGAATTGAACTGAAATTTCAAATTGAAATTGAATTGAGCCAACATCTAATTACAAAGCACTGTATCAAAATTGTCATATTGTTCTTGCACATCGAGGTATTATGGTCATCTAAAGAGCAAACTCCGTGCCAGAGCACATTGCTTGCAGCAAACCAGCAGCAGCTGTGACAGGTGAAATCACAGGGGACAGAAAGCACAATCCTGAGGACAGACAGAGCTACAACTGTAGAACAACTTTTGCTTAGCTCAGTTKGGTTCTTCAGACAGATTCTAGGTTCCCAGATTATTAGAGAAAATGTAACTTGGGAATATAAAAGCCTTTTTTTTGGAGCCAAATGTGAAAAGCATTCTAAGTTTTCATTGAAGATTCCCTTCCCCTACCTTGTTGCAATGTCCATCAAAAAATTCTACAAATGCAAATCTTAAAAATACTTTATTTAGTAAATGAGTCATTCAAAAAATAATTTATTCTAGAACATAACTGAAGTGTCAACAATTAATCCAAAATGCCTTTAATTGCTTGAAAACATTTCATGAGAACATCTATTGACTTAAAATTTGACTCTGAGTAACTGCCTTCTGCCAAAATAAATGTCAACGTTTCTACAAATTCATTCAAAATGCAGAATTCAGAATTTTATCATCTGTGTGTTGATAGAYACTTTATTCACAGAGAATATGCGTCACTGTCTGATGCTACATAATCAGAGAAGCCCTTGTTTTTTACGTTAATTATGTCCTACATTCAATACCAAATACAGATYTATTTTAAATTACAGTGAACTATTTACCAGTCTCTTTAGTTCTGTGAGATTAACCACCTTTTTCCCTCTACCTGCTAAAATAAACAGAAATTTGGTTTCAAGTAAGAAGTGAAGCAGCATTAAAGAAACATTGCTTYGCTGAAAGAGAAACAATTAGAATAATGGACACAGGCTCTCTTATGAACAGATAGAACATGAGATAGAACTTACAGCCAGAGACTGTAATTACGGAAATACTTCTGGCACATTTAAAGTGTGGTTGCTGCCAGAGAGATTGCTTACCAAAGATCCAAAACACAGAAGAAAATCCATTCCTGGATGCTTTCTCTCTCTCTCTCCCCTATCATATTACTGTGTCTAATCTAGGATTCTTAGGAGATTAGAGTTTTCAGAGCTGTCTTCTGGGGTGGCTAAATGCCATAAATATCCTTCAGAGTACAACTTGGTATTTCTGTCACAGGATTTACTGCAGCTGGCTTTGCAGCCAAGTTATATATTTTCAGACATTTATTTGTTCTCTGCTCATCAACATTTAAAAGATTGAGTGTGGTTAAATAGAACAAAGGAAAAACAGCCAGAAAATTTGTATGATTTAATTAAAGAAAGAAATCAAAGGGATTATAGCCAACAAAGGAAGCTTAAATGATAAATTTACTGCCTCTGGAAGTAACTCCCTGAATAAGGTAATAAAATACCTGGCACTTGGGGTTCCTTGTGAAATGAATTATATCTTCACCACACAACTCTTCCACAAGCCTCTGAATAAAATCTCTACTTCCAACAGCTGCAACTGGATCTTGTTTTAAGATGAATAATATTTCTCTAATATTTCTCCCATCTTTCTATTGATACAAGAGACCTGTCTAGACTCTGTCTGCCAGAATTCTGGTTTCAATTTCCTCTTGATTTTCTAAGTCACTGATGATAGTAAAACCCCTGGATTTCCATGCTTTCTGAGATGGAGGCAGGCTGGGCTACTCTTGCTAATCCTCACACAGGAAGCATTTATGATTTCATGATACTCAATCATAGTTCTTAATTGGCTTTGATTAAAGAAAAAGGTAAATATTGAAGTGACATTACTCAAATTAGGCCATGGAAGCAAAATTAATATACATTAAAATTGCACTAAAAAAATTCTCTTCTGGTTGGGATGGGGTCAAAGGTCTGGCCAAACAACTGCTTAGAGCTTTGTTACAACTGACATCATACCACCAGGGCAAAAGGCAATCCTCTCGCAAGAGAATGGGCAAGTCAGACTTCCAAAAAGGCTCAAACACAGAACTGACAATAGCAAACTGGAGTTCGCACACTGATTTACTGAGAGGCAGAGTAGGACCCAGGAAATAGAAAGGTGGTCTAGCGACAGCATGCTGGTCTGGGGTATGCAAACACCTGATTCATTTCCACCCTGCAATACAGGACTGAGGGTTCAGGGCCCAGCTTTGCTTTCTGTGATCACTCTGTAATCAATCACCCAGTTTAGCTTTCATTGATTTTTTAAGTAAAGGTATTAGAAAGCCTGTAGGGTGCTCCTTCTTTTTCATGGGGATTTATATTGATAGAAAAACGTGGCCATAGTCATACTTCACCCTATYAGATGTCAAGTTTCATTACTAGCTCACTGTACAACCCCAATCAAATAACAACCAATCAATGCCTGGTTTTATTCATTCATGAATTGAAGAAGTCATTTATCTTCTCAAGTTTCATCCCATCTGAAACAAAACTTTCTGGAAGTTTCTCTTATCCCTCCATCAGAGCTAGTATCATGGTTTCCTGAGTTGTCAAGCAACCATCACCCACACACAGAAAACAAAACATATTTAAATCAGGCAGTACCCTGTGTACTGACTCAGCTACTGCATGATTTAACTGTACTGTTTGTGCCCTGACTCTGCACCTGTAAGCACTCATCATTCTGAACAAGTTAAACCAGAAGCAGAAGCAAAATTTAACAATCTTTTTTTCTATGGGAAAAAGAGTGTTCATTTGGAAGGGAATTTTAGTGATCAGTTTAGAGAATGGATGAAATTCTGGGCTCATCAGTAACCACAGGAATTCCATTGATTTAGGAATATTGCAATTTCAGCTGCCACACTCCCTGAAAATCTGTGTTGTGGGGTGAGCATAATGAGTGTCTGACAGCTCTTTCCTTTGCTATCAACACTGTCTGGATCTCAATTCAAAATAAGATTCTTCCACATTTCTGTTCATCCTCTCTCCATGTGCACATCATATCTGATTTTTTTAATTTCTATATGGCMTATTATTTTAGACACCTTTCCTGGAATAAAAAATAACACTAAACCACASCATCATTCAGCTGAAAGGGTGAATTTGGGATCTGTCCTGCAGTCAGTGCTGTCCCCAGTGCACTGCAATTACAGAAACACCTGGTTTGAATAATCTCTACTGACCACTGTAAAAAYGCAGTGTTCAATAGACCAACATCTCAACTCAATCTGCAATATAATTAATGAAAGTATGAGGCACTCAGATTTTTACAGGGCTGTGGACTTCTCCCCTGTGTCCCCAGTTACCATACCCTTTATGGAACAACTTGAAAGGAAAAATGAGATTTGCTAAACTTTTCTGACGTTGTATGCAACAAGAATTTTTAAAAAGAGTTTGACTGGAAGCTAGCCAAACCCTATCTGTTCTGGAGATCAGCCTAGAATCGTCTTCTGGGAATATGGTTGCTCTCATTTCTGACATAAAGCGTCGCAGTCTATCGCCTACCATCACTTGATGGCACAAGCACCAGTTTTGCAGGTATTTCTGAAAAATAAAATGTGTTTTAATATTTCTGCACTACCTTCTTATTTTTATAGATTTCATTTTTCTGGACACATTTTACCCGATGCTCATTTTGTGCCTCTGCTATGTGTGATTTTTATTTGCAGAACATTTTCATCAAAATACATTGATATGTTAACATTGTAACACTCAGACACAGGGTAGAACAAACATTTTTAAATGCACCTACAGCAAATCCAGCACTAAGAGTTTGCCAAACAGTTGCTGATTTGCTATTCAGAAAATCAGCCTACATACTTGCAAGTTTTGAAATCTTGCATGATGCTGAGAGCAATTCAGAAGATGAACCTTGTGCTGTCACTACAATGACCTGAATACAAGGTTATTTCCTGCTAGGGCTGTCAGCAAGTTCAATAAATGTGCTAATCTGCATATGCAGCCATTTCACCTGTAGCTTTGACCATGCTAAGGTCTATAAACCTCAGGGTGCTCATCACTACAAAACATTACTTTCCAGTCACCATGAAGTTTTTCAGCCCCTTAGAAGGTATTTTCATGCTTCTGAGGTGACAAAAATATATATCATACACACACCATAACCTAGAAATTGGATCAGAGGGTACTGGAGCAAGACCTGAAGCTAATAACAGCAGAAATGGAAAAGTTTAGTCATGCGACTGTGCCTCCCCTCTCCTCGAGGGATATGCTAGTGTGTGGGATATGATAGTGTCAGGATATGCTCCACGGTCAGGAGCACTTGCTCAGCTCTTGGCGTGTGCACAGAGCATGTGTGAAGTGGTGCCCAGAAATGGCAGCCTTGCAAATATCGCTTGGCTGAGCTTATGAATTTACCTCTTCAGGATCACCCACTAATCTGCAAACACAAATAACTTGTCCTCTTGGAAGACAGCACTAATAAAAGGCAACAAATCCCACCTTGTATATTTGAGAGGAAGGTTTCAAAGATCAACAGTTTCACAGTCATGGTAAATCTCTGGTGATTTACTTAGGAGCAGAAATATATCTATGCACAGTGATTCTAGTGTTGTACTTAAACAAATATTTTCCATTTTAGAAATTTTCATTAAAAGGAAAAATTGCCACCTCCTGGTRCAGACTTTGTCAAAATAGTGCTCCTTGCTGCACTGGATAAACTAAAAATCTATTCCTAGTATTTTTATAAAACAGTAATTTTCCAAGCCTTTTGAGTTGCTGCTGGAGGCCAAAGAATTGATACATTTCTCCTTTCCTGTTCATGTAAGTTCTAAATCTCCTCTGGTTTAGATGCTCTGCATATGTGTCATTCTTAATMCTGGCAACACATTGCTTTGACTTTTCCAAGAGCCAGGGAAGTGAAGCACAATTATTTTTTTCAAAAGGAACAGAAACAACAGACTTGAGAAAATTTATTTCTAAAGTGCACATAAAAGTAACAAAGTCTTCCAAGAATAAAATCCCACCTTAGGAACAAGCATCACAATCATCACAAACAAACATGCAAGAAACACAAAAAAAAGAGAGTAATGAAAAATATTTTAAAAATTCTCTTATATTCTCTTACAGTTGTTGCTTAGCTCATTACATGAGTCTTTCTAAAACCAAAAACATCCAAGCCCAAATGAGTGGAACATTTAAATTAACGTGAACCAGCTTCTGTTAATTATGTCACTTGGGAGAAAGTTGAGAGTATTCTACAGATGAAAAAGAYTTTCTATTTTTTGTCTTATGGATCTACCACGTAAATGAATGCAAAAGGAGAAATATGGTTTCTTTTTTTTACTGTTATTCATTGCCTCCTTCACCATTGCTATTACTCTTTTTAATTACCAATTAGATGGATTTGTTCTGATAATCTAAAGTTGAAAAAAAATAAAATTCGGTGCGCTCATATATAATTTTCTCATATATAATTATATTTTACTGCATTTAATTTTTTTTTACTTTGACTAGAATTCCTTGAAGAGCCCCTTTTACCTCCGAGGCAGTGAGAGAACAAGCCCACAATTTGCAGTACCTTATATAATAGCTCCTGCTGGAGAAATACATCTGGGCCCAAATTCGGAACTGTTGTGATAGCATGGATTAAAAATTACTCTAAGCATTTGGTTTTCTAAAAGATGGGACTGGGCACAGAGAAGTAAAAAAGACAACTGACATTAATATGTAAATTGACATTTAGCTTGGGTGGAAATTAATGAACTCCATCCTGTCAAAGCCAGAAATTGCCTGTGAGCTTTCCTAGGAGATGCTTCAACAAATTAATATGAATAATTTTGCAACAACCAAAAAAAAATTCTGCAAGCTCAGTTAATGCTTTTCTTCAGCCTCTGAGCATCACTAAACATGAAGTGAAATTTATTCCAGCTGCTGACTGAGATGGGTGGTATGGAGGCTATAAATACATTAGCCCTTGCACATGTAAGCAAAGCCGAAGTGTGGCTATTACTGATGTCACAGGAGCCAATGAAATGGAAGACTGGACCATCTCTTTACTATCCACATTCAGGTAGTAACACTTCTATTTCCAGTCTAGGAAATGGGCCACAGTTAACAGTTAATGCTATTAACGATAACCTTGACTAATCCAGCATAGCACAACCTTTTGTTCTTCCCTCCCACTCTTGCCAGCCCATGGTCAAATAACTCACTAAGCTTTTATGTGACTCTTTAACAGTAATTTCTCTTCACTTAAATTGTAAACTCCAGACTTGCTGTCCAAAAACCAGGCTATACTGTCACATGCAGGCTGTGCCCACCCAGCTGGCACTGGAAAGAAACTCCTGTTCTTGTGCCTCTTGCATCTTCTGGGTCAAGGGATGGTTTARTTACCCAAAAGATCAGCCAGCAAGTCACATTCAGTGAGAGCCTGTGTTCAGTTGAAACCAGTGCATCAGCTCGGTCTGGGGTTTCTTGTTAATTTACACGCACAAGTTTAAAAGCTGGGCCAGAACACAACCTCCTACAAGCACATTTGCAGTCTTCCTGCACTACTGTCCATGCAAAACATAGTCTGAAATGCTCTCATTATAGTTTAATTGAAATCAATTTGGTTAATAATTTATTGTTATTTCTGGCTTGCAGAAAAATAATTCAAAGCTAAATGAAACCACTAACATGAAAATACCTCTTCCAACATCACTTCATGGATTCTTAAACATGTCAACATTCCTAAATTCAGTTTCATATTTGGAGAATGCCTGCCTGCACGTCAGAATACGTGTCTATTATTAAGTATATTTATCAACCATGAATTCATTTATGTCAATCAGACTTTTTTGTTCTATGTAGACTGGTATTGAAAGACAGCAAATAAATTTTTTGTAATTTCAGTTTTAGGTTGATGGGAACAAAATCCATGAAGCAGAATGAGATTTTTGGCATGCTATTTTTGCTGCTCCTGAGAATATGAAAGATATATAATTTATTAGAAACTGAAAAGACTCCTTTGTTTAGTTTACCTATACCTCAGACTCTCCTGATCACTGGCAGCAAGTGCTAAAAAGTTAAAAGGAGGGAAATATCGTGAAATGCCACTAGAAGGTAGTGCAGTCTAACATTGAATACAAGGTCTCTTGGGCTCAATTCCAGCCTCTAGAAATTTGCTGGGGATGAAAATCATGTATGTGCACACAGCTATCACGGAGCGCACAAACAAATAAGTTTCCATTGTGTTTAAGATCGGTTCAAACCAGGACTGTTGCAAAACTTAAAATATAGCTAATGGCAAAGAAGATTATGCAGAAAGAGATTGTTCCACTTGCCTGGAATTCTTTTTGTGAGGGTGGCAGTGCAGAGGTATGTTCACAGCATCACTTTTAAGTGTCAAAAGTTGACACTACTGACGAAATTTGCTTCTACCCAAGTACATTAATCATCTCCTGGATATTCAAGACCTGTTTGCCCCTTGAGCGCACTTGAGGGAAATATGACTGATGGCAATAAAACTACTTGCAGGAATGTGTTATTGCCAGCAGACAATAACAAAGTTATCTTTCTCCCCACAGGCATTTCCCATATGTCTCAAGATGTTTGTTATGAGCAATTGGTKTCTCTGGAGGTGCCTAAATTGTTTCTGTGCTCCTGGCAGATGTTCTGCCATACCTAGAAAACTCACTTTGACACGCACACTGATAGACATAATTTTACATTCACAGAATGGTGGTGAGAAGGGCTCTCTGGTGATCTTCCACKCAAACCCACTGCTCAAAACAGGATTAAGCAAAGTGAGTTGTTCAAGACATTGTCCAGCCTGCGGCAAGGGTCATTTGCTCCTTGAGCTTGGGTTGAACTCATTGTTCTACTTCTTCAGACAGAATCTCTGTCTAGAAATCTTTATGATGAGGCAGCTTCATAATTTCCCAATGTTGGTCCAGCATCAGTTTATGCATTTGCTTGATATAGACTCAGTGGGAATAAAGTCCTGAATATGCACAGAAGTGAAGAATGTGAGAGGCTAATACAGCTTTGATAAGTGAGCTGTTTTGGTGATTTGTCCTGAYGATATGCACTAGAAGATGCCCACTAGGATCACCTGTGAAGAACAGATTTTATTAATCACTGCAGGGCTAACCAGAACTCCATCAAACCTTTTCCCCTTCTACAGGAATTACGTGCAGTTCAGGCAGTGGTATCTACACACAATTGATTTTATATTCCTCACTCAAGCTAACTCCATCAATTCCCACTGAACAAATTTCTGGCATGTCACTCACCCTCCCTCCAACCTGGTATTTAGACATTTCATTATTTCAACAGAGAAACTAATTTCTGGATTTGAGACTGGAACAAGAGACCTCATTAGCTCACATCCAGTGGCAGAACTGCCGTGGATTACATGTTGCTGCAGGCCCTGACATGCATTAATTACATAGTGGTGCCTGGACCAGGTCAGATCGAAGGCCACCTTAGCCTGGGATTTTTTCTCCGACAGCAAATGCCTAAGGAATCCTATGAGAACAAGGCACATATTTTGTGATACTTATCTCAGGTCTCGGTGATCTGCAGCTCACACAGTCCCCAGGCCAGAGGTGGTATCTGGTTTGAACAGCCACAGATGAACTTTTTTTTTCCTAGATTTTTTCCTCATTCATTGATTACTCATCACATTTCGTACATAACTTCTAGATAGCTGCCAAAGGTATCTAGACTACTGCATGAACTTCCTAAGTATCCTCTGGGGTGGATATTCTGATTTAACAGGTTAGTAAATAAAGTACAACCAGAAAGAAAGCTTGAATTTCAGAACTCTGATCACCTGAAAATCCTTCTGTTCACAAACAAAACAAAACAAAACAAAACAAAACAAAACAAAACAAAACAACAACAACAACAACAACAACAACAACAACAACAACAACAACAACAAAACCCTAGGAAAATATCTCAAGCTATAACCAACACATAGTGGGCAGAATTCAGGTTTCAGTTCCTTTCACGCCACGTGCTGAAGCTTACAGAGATACTTAGATACTGCTCAGAGTTATACAGTTTGGTTAATCAAAACCAAATATGTTCATGAAAACATATCTCTTTTTAAAATCATAGCTGTCATTTTAAACAAAACATGATCGTTGCTAGGGGCAGACTTTAGGATCCTTGATGGATGTTGCCTRTATTTCTATAGTTGAAGTATCACGCTCTTACTAAGAGGGGTTTTTGTACCTCTAGTCTATGTCTCACGTTGGCATTCACTTGTATTTGAGCACTTGAAATCAGTATGCCTTATGTACAGTTGAGGTACTGGCAGCTGTCATAAACCCTGTATTAACATTAATTTCTAAACTTACTTCTAGATTAGTTAAGCTGCATCTAATGGTAGCTAATGAAATATGTGTTGAATATTTTATAATGTTGATATAATATCTGGAAATTAAAGAAAATTAGTTAAACTGTGACTGTGTACATAAGTAGGCCATATCCTGTATATTTTTAACGCATTTTCCACTAATTAGAGCAGAGAGTATGCTTAGTTAGGCATAAAATTAAGCAATAAAACCCTAGTGATTCAGTAAGCACTACTGGTATTTTGCTAATTAATGACTTTATGAAATCTAATAGTAGCTCTCTTATCATTTGAATCAATGAAGTRTTGATCTTATAATAACATGGACATATCTGAGGAAGTAACTATCACCAACTTCACTCACAAAATCTCATTTAAAACAGAATCTAATCACAATTTTTCTGTAAGAGAAAATGAGCTWTTTTGTATGGCATTTTCAGCTATATATAGCAGTATAATTCTGTCACATTAGAGTTAGGTTACTTAWAAGTGACATAAAAACAGACAACCTGCAAAAGCAAAAATAATAATAATAAATTTATTCTTGTTGGAATCCTTACTTTCATAGAGCACATMAATTTAAAAGGCCTAATATATTAACCAGATCCTCGCCTTAGTAAGAAAAATGATTACATAATAGGCAGGATTAAGTCAAGTGAGTATGGGTGCTTACTTTTCTTTCTGGATCTAGACTGTCTTTTAGCACTGTGCAGAACTGAGTTTCCTGATGGCTGTATATTTATAAAAGCTGTCCAAGAAAATGCCCATAAAATGAGAAAACTCAGCAAATCTCTCCCTCATTGCTGACGCAGCTCCAAACCCCTCGTGTCCCTCAAGAAAATAGACAGTGAGCATGACAAGTTTTCCTGACAGCAAGAACAAACTTAACAATACACTTTATAATTATTCCAGTAGCAGAAAAAAATACAGGTCAGATGAGATTGATGCATTTGCTTTTAAACAATAATTTACTTTCAGATAATGAAGTCAGTAATATTTTATGGTGTTCTCTTTGGTACATTAAGTGGTGCATAAAGTTCACAGATTGACTGGACCATGAAGAGGAATTTCTCTATTAACGATTGGAAGATCACCTTATGTCTGAACAAGAAGTGTATTCTCTTAATACGCATGAGGGGATAATGATATAAATTTCGTACATCCACAGAGAGACGTAATTCACACTGCCATTTCATAATCATATCAAAGCCCACTAGAGCCAGCCACATGCATAGAGATGAAGGAAACAGCCCTGTAAAGATGGAGAGCTGAATTACAAAGCCCTGTATTCCCTGCACTCAGAGGAAGGTGACATGCTAAAAATGTAAAGGGAATTCAGCTGCTGTCGTCCATTTATTCCTCCATCCTCCTGAGACTCCAAATTAGCTGGCTGTGTGCAGCACCCACACATTTAGTTATAGCCCACAAATAAGTTCCAGCACAACCCTAACTGAGAAGCAGACCAGCAACTGGAAGAKTAAATGCTCCGCAGCTTGTTACTGGCTCCTTCAAATCACTGCTTAAGAGGCATTTTGAATATATTTAGGGTAATTGCTATATTTGGTTCCAGAATCAACATAGTCTGTTGCTAATGAATTACTTGTATTAGGAATTAGATCCTGTATTCTTCAGACCGCTGCAAAAGAATATAAATTATAATGCATCTAAAGATTGAGAGGAAGAACGGTTCAGTGGCCCTATGTTGTGCTTCAGACTGTGAAAACCCCAGCAAGGATGCTACAAATTTTAGGTTGGCTAACTCACCCAAAGAGAGAAGCATCATGAAATTATATTTTCTCTTTCTTCTCCCTAAATCCAAATGGTAAAAAATAGCAAAAGATGTTTCAGATAATTGTTARAAGATGACAATTTCAGCCCAATTAAAGGGAACATTTCACTCCTGCCAAGGACAGCTAATTCTAAGACCACATCTGAAAATCAGGAAGAGCTTGAACAAAAGCAACCATAATTATATTAAAAGTGCCTCATTAATGTAGTGTTAAGCATCAGAATATTGTAAGGAGGGGAGGGTGCAAGAATTAATAGTTTTAGTGTAAAAATAAATTGCTCTGTCATCTTTCTTTTTCTATTTCAATCTAAAGTTTCCACTCATAATTGAGCCCACTAAATGTAGCTTTTGTTAGATGAAAATGTAGCCAGGCCGTTAGCACCCTTTTTATCTGATGGCTTAATGCAKTAAAGCATTAAAAATGAACACTGCAAAGAAAAAAAATAAGTTGAAAGAATTTACTAAGGATCAAGTTACTTTTTAAGGTAAGTACTTTTTAAAGGAGTTCAATCAGTGCCATGGGTTCTTTTGGTTCTACTAGAATCTATATATTTAGATATTACATACAAAATCACAATAATGGGATTTTCATGTTCAGAGTACATTAAATTTATCACTGGTACACAATGAAATTGATCCATTGTGCTGCAACATGTGACTGATTTTCAAATGACTGGCATAAGAGAAAGGTAAAACAATTGTATATTCCTCTTCACCAATCTTTTCTATTTGTTGTAGACACATTTATGGTAAGTTACTGTAAAAGTGTTTAYACCTTCCTAAAGGTGAAAAAAAATAAACTGTACTGTACATGATAAGGGTTTGTTATTTTTCTACACTAATGTGCACATGAGGGGGAAATATTTGCGGAATGGTTTGGAGGGCTGGGGAAGGGATTGGTTCTGCCCGACACACGGAATTTTTTCTTCTCCCAAATGGGCTCCAATAAAAACTTTTGGGTAGCGGTTCATTGTTTCCTTGCTATGACACGAGGGTTCTGAGCGGAGCAGATGCAACAAGGCTCCTCTTTAAGACAAACCAGTTAACGTTTGTCTCTGCTCCATTTCTTGCAGAGACACAGCTCTGAGTCCTTTAATTCTGCTCATACGCGGTTGGTTTTGAACATGTTCCTGCCTGGCTGCTGCAGTGTCATAATGATTCAGTCTCTGAAGGCTCTTTCTCTCCAATCCCTATCCTAACACAATGGCACTCTCAAGAAAAGAAGCATTTTTAAACATCTTCCGATTCTAAGCTGTCTTTTTCATTGCTAATGTTGCCTTTTTCTCTTTGACTAAGGGAAAAGAAATTTATATGTATGCATAAATACCAACAATCATGTGGAAAACTGCTCATACAGTAATTCACATTTCTTATTTGTCACTGACAAGAATATTAACTGGCTAATTTTCAGCTTTATCCAAACACTAAATTACAACTGCAATGACTTCACTGATTTTCAAGGCAGTTTTTTCCCCAGAGGGGTGGTTTTCTTTCAACAAACCATGAAAATTCATGTATTACAGAAATGAATCTGATGATTGATATCTTTGTATTATCACCTTGCACTTGGAGGCGTGTAGTTTACTCCTTCTGAATAGTGATTAACATAAAAATTAGATTTTCACATAAAGTTTTGATTTTCCCAAAGGTACTGCAGATATTCTRTTGAATTTAAGCTATTCAATAAATGAAGGACAGAGTTTGCATTAGCTGTATTAGACCAGTTGAGTTTTTGGACAGATTAGAAGAGTATCTAGTTATTCAAGTTCTTTTTAACATCTCTGCTCCAGACAAGTTCTTGGGTAAAAAAGTCTAATTTTTCCCACTTCATCATCTGATCTATTAAAAGATTTTATCTCTGCCTACAACATTCTTTCTTCCTGTATTCTTAAACAAACAAAATGTCTAGTGCCCTCACAAATAAAAGCATAAGGTGAAAATCTGACTGCAGACTCTTCAAAGTAGTTTTCTACGTATTTATTGCCTGTGATCGCATGGTCTTTAAAAACACTTTTAAAAAATGCATTATGATACAAGGAATTGTAGAGAAACTATTAACAGCACCAAACCAGATTGCAGCAGAGCAACATGACTGCCTCCCTGCACAGCTCTTGTCAAGGAGATGTTTTGCAGAGTTCTGTGAAGTGTTCTGGAAATCTAGGATTTCAAAGAGATTATGAAAATCCTCCCAAGATAGATTTTCAGGGATAAGGGCAGATACCATCTCCCCAAAGCCTTGTCATTTGCAGTGATGTAATCTTTATGGAGGATTTGGAACAGTTCTCATCTGTCTTGTTTGACATACAAGATGAATGTTGGACACCTAAAACAAAAGTATTGGGGAAAATGTTTTCTAGGATTTATTGCCAGTGCAGCTTTGAAGACTTGGTAAGTTCAAAGGCCTCCACGTTGACCTGGCTCTTCCTAAGCAAATAATCAATTCCTAGTATCACTCTCTGGTCTCTTGTTTAAGATTATTCATAATTAATTGATGTTTCAAGGCTCAAAGAAGAAAAACTGGTATCCTTGGAATAAAATGCACAGAAAATCCTTGTATTGCAATGCAGGAAAGGAACATGGGACTCCCATTCTGGGAAGGGTCACTACTAAGATTCTGTGAGAGTTCTGTGGTCAAATCAAGACTGATAACGCCTTGAAGTCAATAGTTTATGCAAGCAGTACCTCTTTTGCTCATGATTTAAAAAAGGGAGACATTGCACAATAGTTTATGAACATTTTGCTTATCTCACTTTTGTCACAGTGTATGACATCCTTATCCTTCATATCTCTGTCCTTGCAGAGATACATCAGTATAAACCTTTTCAATGACTGGTAGGCAACAGGGGAGTTGAGCTTCATGCATGGCAGAAAGAAATTAGCAGAGACGGATCATGGCTTTTGCTTTTCCTCTGAGATGAAAAAAAAAGGAAAAAAAACCGTTCCGCACAGGCGCGCCCCGCCCCGCCTCAGGCGCCCGCTCCACCTCCCCGTGCTCCGCACTTTCGTCACGGCCGGGCCTGTGCTCCCACCGCCTTTGCCGGCCCSTTCCACCGCCGTCCCCGAACGCGCAGTGTGCTCGCCGGTACCGCGCTGTGGCGTTATTTCGGATTTGACACGGGGGGCTGCAGGAGCTTAACGCGAATCTGCTGTCGCGAAAAGTCAGCACGTTCCCGCAGCTGCGTCACCAGCGGAACCGGAAGCGCCGCCATTTTGTTTCGGGTGATGGCGGCTGTGGTGCTTTGGGGCCGGGGGCTTTAGCGCAGGCCCGGCCGTGCGGGGACTCGCTGCTCAGACAGTCGGTGCTCCTGCTAGCTGCCTCCACCTCGCTGCGCCCCYCCGTGATGTACGGAGGGGTCGGAGGGTCTCGACGGACTGCAGAAGAAGCAGGCCCGCCGCCCCTAATGTTGTTGTCAGGCGGGGGAGCGGTGCCCGGGCCCCCAGGAGGAGGTGGAGGTGGAGGCGGGAATAGCCGTGTGGAGCTGCTGGTGTTCGGCTATGCCTGCAAGCTGTTTCGGGATGATGAGAAGGCTCAGTACCAGGAGCAGGGGCGACACCTTATTCCTTGGATGGGAGACCCCAAGATCATGATCGATAGGTCGGTGTAACACAACCCCCAGACTGTGCTGCCAGATCTCCTGTGATAGCCTCTTTCTGTTCCCCCCCTTGTGCTTTGGGGAGTGAGGGCGGGGGATGAGCAGAGGGCTCGCTCTCGTAGCCGCGTCGGAATCTCCCGTCGCGGGACTGGAAGCAGCTTCTCCCGGCACAGCGCTCCGAGGGTGCTGTGGTAACGCTGCAGAGCCCCCCGTCTGCGGGAACTTGGGATTTCCCGCTCGGGCAGCGTTGGGAGGTTCCTCTCCTCCTGGCAGTCGGCATGTGATGGGTCTTTGTGCTCCACTTACCAGGGCAGGGTCGGCAGGGTGGAGAGGGGGAATGATCTGTTCCTTTTCAGTGCAAACCACAAACATTCTCTTTTCTCGCTTGGAATCCGAGGGAGCCTGATTGCATGGGAGTACTTATTAGGCACATTGTATGTTCTGTAGGAGAAACCGGGACGATGTGGGGAGTGGAARGGTGTTTATCCACTGTAAAGGAAATGGGAATTTCTTATTTCTCCTGCCTAATCTGGCTGCAGCCTGTTGATGGGACATCCCAAGAGCAGTTCTTGGCCTGATTACTTCTCCTTCTGCTGTGATTTACTGTATGGACAGAATGGAGTTGATTTTGGGTACTTGCTTGTCACATTTTATGTCAGGGCTGGCTTCTTTTGGTTGTTGTGCAGTAGGTGCAGGTTCGTGGCCAGAGACAGTAATAGAATCTGCTTTGATGTTCCTTCTGGTCTCTTGAGTTGTTTCAGTGGTGCAGGATGGGATTTGGAAATAAATTCATTCAGAAGGAGTTTTGTGAATATTTTGCTGGAGAGACAGAAGATGGGAGGTCAGGGTGGTTATGTGTGAGTGGAGCATTGAAAGAATAAATTAAGAGTTGTGGCTGACCCTGAAAACCTCAGTGGAAATGATGGAAGAACTTTGGTTTGAAAAGGGTTCCATGACATACTATAGATACTTGTTTCCTCAGTTTTGTCACTGCGTTGGTGCTAGACAAGGTTTTCTTATTTTGATTTGAGAGCTGTATTTGCCTTGGAAATACATCAGTAAGGAAGGTYGTATGATTTCCTTCCACAAGACTGGAGAAAAAAGAAATGCCCTTGCCCTGGTTTGGTGCTTACGCCATTGGTGATGGTTATCATTGAAATAAATTTGTTAAATTGGAAGAGATACAAAGGCAGGAGCCAACAGCTGTAAATGTAGCTATGTTTAATTTCTCACTTACACAGCAATGGAAGTGTTGTGTTGCACACTTCTAATTCAAGTAATTTCTGTGACTGATCTTCTRTGTTGGTAGAGGCTGTTTTTGGAGTGCTGTGCAGCAAAGCCTGGTTAACAGGTGTTACAGAAATTGTAGAGAGCAAACACTAAGTATGTGCATGTCTGTACACACATACTGAAACACCAAATACTCTGCATTTTTGAGTTAAGGCAGCTTGCAATTGCTAATCTTATAAACGCCTTTGGAAGCTTAGATACCTTTTATCTCCAGCAGCAGGAAGTCTTCATTTTCACCATTTTGAGAAAGCACACTGCTATGAGAATACTTGGGTTCAAGTTTGCTGTGGACAGAGCTTGATTAACCAGACCTATGTTTCATTTGCCTTTTGCTATAAGAATATTTACTTTCTTTGTTTTCGGTCTAGCAAGTTGGCACAAGTCAAGAGTTGTGTGTGGGAAGACACCTCAGCGGAGTCGAGTTGACTGTTGCTTTACTTTCCAATCAGTTTCTCTTACTGATGCATAAACATTATCCCAATGCAGTGCTTTTCCTGCAAATAAAGTGATTTAGTAGAAAGGAACTGTACGTCATTGATCTTTGCCGATTTTGCAGTGAACCTCCTTAAATTGCATGTTTATGTTACTGTTCCTATGTATGTGTGTCTCTCTATCACATAACCCAGAACTTATTTCCTCAGCCAAATGGCTAGGGGCCGAGCCTAGCCATGATTTTACCTCCAATGGACGCAAGTTTCTATGGTGAAGATTTCTCCTGAGAGTTCGGGACTAGCAGAAAGAAGCGAGGAAATTTCGACCGTTTGGTTCTTACGGATAGGTATTTATGTACTCGGGTTTGTGTGAATGTAAGCTATTTGACTTTCCAGAAAAACGTATTTTGCAAGTGACATTGATTGGTTGGTTGAAGCACGTACGGTAAGAGCTGTTAAGGAAATGGATCCCACTTAAACTATTAAAGGATACCTTTGCCTTTAATTGTAATAATTTATTAGTTTCTTTGAGAGGAATTTAGACTATTAAACAAATTTTCGATAGTTGGTGACAAATGATTAGCAAAATTAATTGTAACTTCTAAAAGGGAGTATGCATTAACGTGTAAGTTTTTTGKTTTTTTTTTCATTTTTATTGGGTAAGTATTTAAGTAATCGCATGAACCCAAGCCCTAAGTTCTTTGCATTGACCAGCTGTTTCATCCTGCAGGTATGATGGGCGTGGTCACCTGCATGACCTTTCTGAATATGATGCTGAATATTCCACCTGGAACAGAGATTATCAATTGTCTGAAGAGGAGGCTAGAATAGAAGCCCTCTGTGATGAAGAGAGGTATTTAGCCTTGCATACGGACTTGCTTGAGGAGGAGGCAAGGCAAGGTATTGCTCAAGGAATAACATGGTTATTAGAAAAGCACGTTTAAATAAACTATTATGAAATTAATTTTACTCCTAATTTTATACTCTCTTTTTCTGATGTTATCTTGACAGTACCCTGTGGATTCGAAAAGCGGGAGTCTTTGCGTATGTGAGAGGACCTCAGGATAGTTTAACTGTAGATCCACACAGAAATTGCACAGATTCTTGAGGGCAGACTGGGATTTCAGACCCCCCCAAATAAAAACATTCTGCTTCATTTTCAGTGTCTTTTGAATGAAATTCTATGCTTTTGTACGCATAATTGCATAAGAATGTCTTTATCCGCAGCCTGTATCTCTTCAAGAGAAATAAGTGGTCAGCATGTATACATGCTGTGTCGTTCCGTTCAGTTTTTAATGAAAGCTAAAATGATCAGGTGAAAACTTCTTATTTAAAAACTGAAGTAAGAAATACTACTTTTTTCTTTTAATATGTTAGCTTGTGCATATGTTCTAATGTTCATAATTGCATTTTTGTTCAAGAGGAGGAATATAAAAGACTGAGTGAAGCTTTGGCAGAGGATGGTACCTACAATGCAGTGGGATTCCGTTATGGCAGTGATTATTATGACCCTTCAGAGCCCACTGAAGAGGAGGAGCATCAGCCTGCTAAACAAAGAGGTAAGGGGTAAAAATAACAAGGGTTATTTGAGAGGGAGGACATAGCGTTGCTCTGTCTTGCAGTTGAGCAGTGTCATTAAAGTGCAATAAAAAATTGTGCAAACATTTCATCAGAGAATAGTAATTAATAAGAATGTATATTTTGAAGTTTAGATTTTTTCATTTTAAATATTATAAATGAGCATGTCTTCAACATATTCTGCCCTGCTCCATGACCTAAAAGATACAGAATTAAGATGTCATGTTCCCATTTATAATTACAATAACTTTGTATTTTTATCACACATTCTTAAGGAAGGTTTCAACTGGTGTTGAACTATGTCTTAGTAAAGTGAGGATCATTTAATTAACATTGGGGCTGCATAACTACATCTTGGTGGGTCACTGTGGTAGGAGATGTGCTTTTTTTATTCCCCAAGGTGTATGATGCAATGCTGGGCAATTTTAGGTGCTATAGCTTATTTAGTGTTTTTTTGCTGTGTCTTGAGATTGTGTAAAGGCGGTCGGTGTCTGTGCTACTTGTAACGTACAGACTTTCTCCTCCACTCTTTTGTATTGAAGCAGAATTGCATTGTCTTTTCTGGGGTTTAATTCATTTGTTTTAGACTCTAAAAGCCAAATAGTGTTAGCTGGAGCTGCTGCTSTGGTCTGTTCTACTGCCTGCTGCTCCTTCCTTCTTTGCTGCTAACATTTCTCTGTGCCTTTGTGGAGTTAAATTTTTGAGTTCATTTAAAAAAAAAAMMAAAACAAAAGCCAACCCACCAGAAAGCAACCCAACAAACGAACTCCCTTTGTTGCATGGTTTGTCTGCAGCAATCACTGCAACATCTCATGTGTGATGAGGCTGTTCTGCTGTGTCCACAGCTCCCGTGGTCGGGTGTTCTTGCACTTGGTGCCATCTAATCTGTTACAGGAAAAAGGGAATGCAATTTCTCTTAGGGATAATAGAATAGATAATAGTAAAAGTTACTTTGAAAAGTAAACTTTTCACTTCAATTTTTGTAAAAATCTGTAAGGCAGTATCTTTTCAGAGGAACGYTTCTGCTATAGCAAATAAGGGGATGTAATAAAAATTATTTTTTATAACCATATTTAAATGTCTTCTGTGCAAATGCTCTTTGTAGAGTTGCACTTGATTGCACATTCTTTTAGATATACTTTATTTTTTTTTAAATGTTTGGGTACTTGGACATGTTGTTCATACAGTACGTTGTTCTGTCACTTATTGTAGAAACAGCTCAGACAGAAAATACAGAAGAAAATGAAGAACCTTTTGTTGCCCCTCCGGGACTGAATGTACCTTCCGATGTGGAGCTGGTATGTGTACATTTAATGCAGCCTACACTTCTGCCAGCTTTTGAGCAGTTGATGGTGCTCTRTTTGGTGGTCGGGTAGGGTTTTTTTTCCATTAACGTTAGTGTCATCCATTTTAAATTATTCTAAAATAATACCTTAATTTCAAAAGTTCTTCCTTGAATTATTGAGTTCTGTGAGCACCCTTGAATCCTCTTTTTTACACTGAAATGATTACTGTGCTTATACTAAGTGCATTTATTATCATTTGTGATATTGTTTAGATAATGCAGAGAAAAGGCAGTTGTTCTTGGAATGGATGCTTGCCGAGATGTATGATTCAACATTCCAAACACAAAGGACCAAAAGTCCATAAAAACCGGAAATTTGCTTCTGTTCAAGAGTTCTTTTCTGGAATCTTCTGAATTGAGTCCCAATCTGAAGGGGATAGGAATTGTTCAAGTGTAAAAACTGTATATAAGACTAGTATATTGAAGGAGAAAATCCATAATTTATCTCTACCACAGCCTGAATTAAGTTGAAAATATTAGCACATACAAGCTCTTTCATTCATGTGCTGTTGCTAGAATTTGCCATAACRTGTTCTTTTAGACTTAATTGAAACTTGTGTATTTTTCTTGTAGGGAGCTGAGCAGACACCTGTTTGAGTACGGGTCTACCTGTAAGGGTTTTCAATTTATTTCAAGTTTCATAAAAGATGCAGGAAGATCAGATAACGGTGGTCATGAAAGTGTTAATTTATATGTGGGCTCAGTGGTATTCTCAACTTGATAACCCTGGTCAGTAAAGATTCAGAGCACTCTGTTAGAATAACTAATAGTGATCACAGAGTATTTGTGTAGCTGTTTTTCTACTTAATTATCTTTTAATTAGAGAACCCTTAGTGTATGGCAGCTCCAACTCTGGCAGAAATGKTTTTCTGGAACTTAGAAGAGCTGTGATAAGCAGGCCGAAGCTCTTCCACTGCTTGAAACTGTGATTGTGGGCAAAGATCACTGTTCTTCACCAGTGCACTTAAAGAAGTCTGTGGATGCTATGAAAGTGCGATGTTAGAGGAAATTATCAGTTTATAACTTCTGAGGAGAGACAAAAGGAAAACTTGATATGTGATGTGAAACTGATAATGCACAAAATGTTATCGGTTTGTTAAGAACCTTACTGCCTCTAATTAAAATAATCTTTGGTGGGGCTTTAGAGGGACAAATAAAACTTGAAACAGCTGGTTATTTTCTGTATGAACATGTCCTGGTACAGGGTCTAATGGAATGAAAACAGTTTTTTAAATTGGGCTGTTTGATAATATTCAGACTTTTTTCCATATGTGGAGCACCACTGTCTCAAGTGCTTCCAGTCTTCTGAAAAATATTGTTTGAGGTTTTCAACATAGGGGTGTAGCTGTGCTGTAAAAATGCAAAGCTTAACCTAATTATTAATGTGACATTTCAGTCTTCATAGGCACACAGAACACGTGTTTTTACAGTTTACTGAGCGCAAAACAAAACAGCTGAGTATGAAATTAGAAACGGTGAATGATGAAGTTCATTCATTCTGTAACTGTAGTCTTTTTCACTTCACATCCTGGGTTGGATATTGTACTGCTCCATAGGGGATTCAAGAGTGAATATGCAGGGATGCTCCTTAACTTTGTTAATACTATCTTTTGCTTTATTGCTCAATTATTCAATGACTTATCAAGGAAATGTTGCAAACTAAAATTCCCATGTGCTGTGTATTGGTTTTGAGAGGCAACATGTTCTTTCCAAACAAATACAAAGTAATAAATTTACAGTTGGGGAACAATATTTGCATATTCAGAGATAACAGAATTAAGGACAGCTTTTGGGAACGAAACCATACATGTTAAGTCTTCAGAGCACCTTAAGGTATTGTAACACCGAGGTCATCCAGGATCTTTTTCCCTCTTTAGTTTGGTGTTTAATACTGAAACAGCTGTGCTGGTAGAAGAGAGTCTTGTGAAAGGAGCTGAATGAGCAGCTGAGGAAGATTGGGACTGTTTTTGTTGGGTTTTAGTGCTGATGTGCTTTCTCTTGTAAGTGATTATGAAACCCRAGTTGTTAAAAGAGCGGTGTAAAGGGCAGGGAACTACTGTTCTCTGTAATTCCCTTTGGAATTCTGACACACTGTACAAGCTGCTTATGAAAATACCAATGTGTTACTTTACCCCCACAGCCACCAACAGCAAAAATGCATGCGATTATCGAGCGAACTGCAAACTTTGTGTGCAAGCAGGGTGCCCAGTTTGAGATCATGCTGAAAGCCAAGCAAGCACGCAACTCCCAGTTTGACTTTCTGCGATTTGATCACTACCTCAATCCCTACTACAAGTTCATCCAGAAGGCCATGAAAGAGGGACGCTATGCGGCTCCTTCAGAAAGTAAAGCTGATGAGAAAAAACGTGAGTTCTTGCTTGGCAAATGGTGGTTTCAGAGTGGGAATCACTGGAAGAGTCACTGGTGTTTTTGTTCAAATAGCCACACCTTTTGGGGGTTCCCCTGCAGCTGAGATTGATGGGATGATTCAAAATTTTGTTTAAATTGGAGATTTTAAAAAGAAAACAAATAGTTTGGGGAAACTTTAAGCTACGTGAGCTGCTATGGTTGTGGAAGTTTTAGAAAGTCATATAGCTCAAGTCCAACAGAAGGCTGGTCTGTGCATTTAGGTTTAGTTTTATTGATGTCTGGCAGTATCTTGGATCTATGTTTTTGTGACTCAGCTGATTGATGTAAATAATGCYTTCTTAAGAATTTGTGCATGTCCTGTATCATCTTTCTCTCCCAAAGCAAATTTATGGCAAAGCCAGATAAAATTCAGACATTGCTTTTATTTAGACTCAAGAGTCAAATCTGAGGAAGATGATGATGATGATGATGACGATGATGGAAATTATCTTCATCCAAGCCTTTTTGCGTCTAAAAAATGCAGTAGACTTGAAGAGCTCATGAAGGTACTTGACACTATTAAAATCACTTTTTTATCCTGTAAAACACCTGATTCATGGACACAAAAATTCTAATACGCCAGAGCTCAGGCCTTTTGTTGACAAAGGTCTGGTGTTCTTTTCAGACGGTCATTTAAGTCTGTTGTGGTAAACTTGAGTTACCTTTTTTCTAGTACATAAATTGTTATTTTTTCTATTTCTAAGGAATTATATTTCTAGTTCTGATGCTCTCTGATATTGAGGGCATCGTTCAAGGATTTGTCCTATAGAACCTGTGTTGAAGCAGAAGAGATTAAGGTATTTAATGCCTTCTGTATATAAGCTGAGAAAGATTCTTTCTCTTTTTAGATTTTAGTAGATAAAAGTTGACATGAAATAACAGTTCCAACAAATAGTATTTCACCAGAATTTATTACTCGTTAAATGCAAATTTTGCTAGATGTGTAAGTAGTTTTTATTTTCTGAGACTGGGCAGTGATGGAATAATAGGAGTGACAGATGTTTGTACGTATTTGAGGCTTTCAGAGCAATGGCTGGGATCCTGTCTGGTATTTAGACAAGGCAGGTTCTGTGCCTTATCCCAGCCGTGGCAGTTATTGGTCAGCAGTAATAACCCTTTTTTTTTTAATGTCATTAATTTCTGCTTTCATGGAAGTGGTTTTTGTGTCGTTTTTCACTAATTTTCAAATATGTTGTAGCTACTAATGAGCTACAAAAACAGTAACTTCAGTGTTTGCACAGAATTACTGTGCAGCGATGGATAAATTTGCTTTCCCAAATATGTTGATGCTATTGTTCTTTATATATGTACTTCCAATTTTAATTTATTTTTGTATTGTCAAAATGTTTTCAGCCTTTGAAGGTAGTAGACCCTGATCACCCCCTTGCAGCACTGGTGCGCAAAGCACAATCAGATAATAATTCGTCTACACCACAGTCAGCAGACGGGGCAGCTGTGCAGACATCACAGGCAGAATATTCCTCTGATTGTAAGTGCTTTGTGAGGAGGCGGCTGGTGCTGTGTTTTGATGAATGGTGTGTGGATGCTGGTGGGAAGAGAATATGTTGGCTTCATGCTTGATCCTGTGTATTTATTCTTTCTCAGTCTCCTGAGTCATTGAAGGTCCATTCTGAGTACCTATTGAATTGCTGCTTAGGAAATCCTGGAATGGGGTGGAGGGGGTGGGCAGGCAGGAAGCCAAGTCTCCAGTCCAAGAGTAAGGTTAGCACAATACCCTTACTATATTACTTTGTTCCTGCAAATTTTGTAAATTCTGATACTCAGAAAGGTAAAGAAGTCAAACGTGAATGAGCTTATGTACCTCTTAATTTTTTTCAACTTTCAGAATTCTGAAAGTCCTTGATTCCTTAAATATAGAAATGCAATTGACCCTTTCATTTATGGGACTTCCCATGAAAGACTACTGAGATTAAGCAAATTTGTAGTGAAGCCTTCACTATAGTAAACTTTCATATTATACATTTGTAGGTAATGAGTAGTGTCACTTCAAGATGGTACTGGTTTTCTTGTTTTTTTAGTAATGTTGCTGCAGATCAGTATCACCATAGTAATATGAGTTGATTTTTATGCATTATAGGTTCAGAACCCCCAAAAGATTACAGGCATTGTCAGAATGTAATATGCGGAGAGAAATAGGCATAGAAGTAATTTGTATTTAAAACTGTAACATGAGGGAATCTTAATAAAACTGAAATAAGATTTCTGTGAAGAAATCGAAAATCACTGCTTATTTCAAGAAAGACTAAAATCAGAGTAAGTGTCTCCGTAGAATAGAGCTAGTGAGCTTTTGATTACTTTCATGTCAGGCTCGAACCTGAATGTATATGATGGAAATTGGGATATTATAATTTAGTAACAGAAAAAGTTCAGTTTGCAATTCCTCTCCCTGCTTTTAAAACTTAGCAGAACTTTATTTTGTTCTCGTTACAGAGAATTTATTCTTTAAAGRTAGTAAATAGTGTCACACAGGAATGTTTCTGAAACTTCTAAGAGGATAGTTCATTATAATTTAATGCATTGAATTAAACCTTGCTTCTAGAAATGCAAACTCCTAATGTGATTCATTTGGAATATTTTACTTTAATATTTTCTCTTTATACATAGTCTTTTTGCAGAAAAGATTTAGATTTACAAGAGGTATCCACCATATAAATGTATTAAGCTAATTAAAACATTGTAAAATACTGCCTTAAAGAAAGATAGAAAGCCATAATAAGCCTTTATGCTCTCAAGAAATAATTAGAATCAGACAAGCCTTGAGTGTGGAAAACTTGCTCAAATGCACTTGTTCATTATGTTGCTGTTGAATTGCAAAACCCGTTATCGAGGTTTAAGTAAGTAGGTGTTTGTACATAGTAATACAGTGGCTTAGTATGTATATGGTGATTCTAGTGATTTTAGCTTTTGTTAATGCTAATTTTGAATATATGCACATTTCTTTCTTAATGAAAACATAGTTTCAACCGAGTTAAATTGCCTGAGGTGAATTAGATTAGGAAACATAATTTCATATGAGGTAATTTTTAAATATGCCTGCTCTAGTTCACTTCTCTGTTCATACCGATGACCTTCAGTACTTTTGCATTCTGTCCCTGTCTACATACCTCTTATTCGTCCTAAATCTGTTAATATGAGCCTTCCTTTTTTGCTTTGGATTTTTTTTTCTTTTTTTTATACAATAAATAAGGTACCATTTCTTAGCGTGTTGTGTGAATCCAGATTCTCTCTGGTTTGTTGTAAATACAACATTATTGTTTGATGCAATGATGTATTTTCTTGGGTGCTTTTCTTCTAATGAAAACGTTGTGCTTAAATGTGTCTTTTTGTAGCGACTGTGGCAGCCATGTATTACAGCTACTACATGCTCCCCGATGGAACCTATTGCCTGGCGCCTCCACCTCCGGGAATCGATGTTGCTGCCTACTACAATGCCCTGCCCGCTGGGGTCACTGTGTCCAGCGCTACCGGTGTAGCCACGGTTCCTCCTCCTCCTGGTACGACACCCCCGCCTCCCCCGGACACAACTGACAGCGCCAGCGGGTTGACTTCTACCACTACATCTGCAAGGTACCGCAGACAGATTTGCTTGTTGACTGGAGGAGGTCTTGTTCCTGCTCTTCAATAAGGACCGTTTAGTACAGGTTCTGTTATTGAGTCAAGCTGCCTAGTGAACTCAGAGAAGAAACCTCTTTGTATTTTTTTTTGTTAAAGTAAGAGASTGAAAGATTTTTGTGTTCTGTTTATAAAAACCATTTACTCTTGATGTTTTCAGCACAATTGCTCCAGTGGTTGCCATTATACCTCCACCTCCAGATATCCAACCTGTCATTGACAAGCTAGCTGAGTATGTTGCTAGGAATGGGGTAAAATTTGAAACCAGTGTTCGTGCCAAGAATGATCTCAGGTAACGAGAAAATTATATTTAAACTGCTATTTCAAAAGTTGAGGTTTTAATTTTTAAGATATTAAATTACAGGATATGCAGCTTTTGAGAAGAGAACTACTATTGTTTGTTTGTTTGTTTAATTGAAATTTAGGGACCTACTGAAAGGCAATGGCAAAGCGTTATTGCCCAAATTGTCAAAACAACCAACCTGTCAAAAATGTCTCTCTCCAGTAAGGATGCGCTGAATGTATATCCTCTGAAGTTTAGGCAAAAGTAAGAGTGCTTCCAAGCTATCAGTTGGAATTAAATAAAACTCCTTTTGCTAGAGAAAATTAGATGACGAAGGATGGTTAKCATTAGCTATGTGCATGTGCATTTTCACATACTCAATTTTCTTTTAACAGGTTTGAGTTCCTGCAACCATGGCACCAGTATAATGCTTATTATGAATTTAAAAAACAGTTCTTCCTTCAAAAAGAGAGTGGTGACAACTGCCAGGTACATGCGTGTATATACTTCTATTGAAAAATCAGTAGAAGCGAGAAAAGGAACTTATCAATAGTTTTACCATGAGACGTTTTGAAAATGGAACACTGAGTTAGGGAGAAATTGGTCAGCAAAGAATGTGAATGTTTGTTTTGTGGTTTTTTATTTTTGTATTAAGTAAGGGTCTGTGAGGTGGCTTGATGTTTAATTCTTGCATTTTGCTATAAACCACTCCTTAGTGGTCGTAACATTAAATGACAACCTGAAAATCTTCTGGATTTCTATACGAGGGAGTACATGCTTTGTGGAGGTTTAGAGCTTTGTAGGATTGTGACTAGTGTTCTGCTGTCAGAAAGGTTAGGTTTGGCTTTTAGCACGCATACTTTTCCGTATGCCATGTGGTTCTTTGTACAACAGTAGCACAGAGGCTGGAGTAGCTTTCTGACGTGCTTTTTTTCTGAGGGAGGTTTCGTTAGAGTCTGGTCTTGACTGCAGCAATACTGGAGCTTCAGAATCTCACAGCAGTTTCCTACTAGCTTTGCTTCTTCTAGTCCATGTTATTAGAAGATGGTAGCCAGACTTGGCATCCATGTTTTTAACTATTCTCACGTTAGCTAATTAGATTGTTCTCTTACTGAAAAGAAAGTTGCAAATAATATCAGAACTACATTATCTGATGTTAACTTTTCATGGGAAAGAGCTATTTTTTTTTTAGGCCCTATGTCATTTGTCATCTCAAGGCTTAGATTGGGGAGCCTTAAACTGAAGAAGGTAGGCCTGTGGGTAAACTCCTCGGAATTGCTTTGTGGAAAATGAAGAAATTCGATACGGGTTGCTGTTGGAAAGACTTGAGTCTGATGTTTTGTATTAATAGTGAAAAAATGTTTAGAAAGTGCTATTTTTAAAGATAAGTCATGGTAAATATGATCTCATTCAGCTGATAAATTACGAGCAAAGTTATCCTGTGCCACAATGCTGGCTATTGTTCTAGTATGTCTTATTGGCAAACGAGTGGGTTGAATTCATAATACTTACATAATTAATAAGGACTTGTTAATGTGTGTTTGGGGGGAAATTGTGCACTAACCATAGCATAACGAAAACAGATTCCTTTAAAATGTTAAAATGAGTACAGCTAAAAAGGAACTGAAACTTGTTTAATTCCTTTGAGGTCAAGTGCAGCAATGCATATTTTTGTCCTGCATGGCTTTGTAGATAATGCCATTTTCTTCAATTTTTTAAAATAATGATTTTGATATTATCTTTATGCTCTAGTAATATATTAATAGGCAACTAATGCAATTGATGCTTTTCCTTTTGGCCATTACAATTAATAAGAAACTGTACTACTGGCTTGAGTAAATACAGGAAGAAGTAAGTGCTTGATTTCGTTGTGCTTTTCCCCTTCTAGGACTTTCAGAAATCAGTTCTGTTGGTCAGGGAATGCTGCAGGGAAGATCTGCTCAATGCCTCAATTTCAACATCATGTATGCTTAATGATAGCCAGTGGAATGCAACCAAACTCCTAATTGAAAGAGGCACATCTCAGTGTTAAATTGCTTAATGTTATCACACAACTCGCTGTGTAAATATTTTGAATGTTCTGTAATATCCCTCTTGAAATTTTGATACTGTGAGTTTAGGGAGTGTCCTAACCCTGATTCATTCAGGTAATAGTAGAGCCAGTAATTCTTTGCTTCCTTGAAAATCTGGGCACACCTATATTGTATCAAAAAACTTTGCTAAGCCCAATGTTCTTCAGCAGAATGTTGGACCAAATCCGACATTAACCTGTGTTTAATCCTGTAAAATCAGATTCTGCGAGGAAGTTACATGTAATTGTACGTGAAGAAGAAGGTGTCATAAGCTTTCATTCTGTCCCTGGGAATTTACTGTAATGGATTTGGTTCGAGACCCTGGACATCAAGACCTAAATGAATACACAAAGGAAGTACATGCTTTTAGGGTCTAATTTTAAAAATATATTTTTAAATTTTTTTACCAAAAGTGTATCAGCTGAAGAACATTTTCTTTGCTGTAAAATATCAACATTTTCTTAGACTAGGTCTTTGGGTTTACATGAGGCAGAATTACAGTCAAGAGTGCTCCGTGATGCARAATTAGCAGTTATGTTATTAGCTGATAATGTAATTTTGGAAATAGCTGACAAAATTGCAGTTCCACCGACATTGTATTAACTTTCATAACTTTTTCATAACTGCCCTGTTAGTAATTCCACTCATTTGTTTTGAAAAGGGAGTATCTTCYTCTGAAGATGTTCCAGCAGGCAGTGCCGGTGATGAACCGAGTGAGACTCAATTTGCAGATCARCATGCACCTGAGGATACATCTGAGTCAAATGCTAAGGGAGTTCCAGGAACTAAAAAGGATGTTCCTCCTCCTAAAGCTGTCAGTGATGGTAAACTGGTGAAAGGTATGATGACGTGATTTATTGGACATGAAAATATTTGATAACATATTCATAAGGAAAAAAAGAAGTCAGGGAGAAGAAGAAAAATAATTTAATAGTGCGAAAAATAAGTTTTCACTGAAGGCATCAAAAAAGGACTGAAAATAGTAATTTGATTGCTTTCGTATTTCTTTTTTCATCAGACTATCGGGTATTTATGGTCTGACGCAATAGTTTTCCTTCAGTTTTGTGCAAAGTTAAAGGCTTTCATYAGTGACCCTGGTAAAATCTTATTTTAACCTTGACAGTTACAAGCTTTGTGCAAGAGAGAAGCATCTGTTCTGAATAAAAAGAGTGGTCTTATTTGAAAGGATACATGTGAAGGAAGTACTGTAGGCTTGTTGCTCATTCTTCCTGTGTTGGATGTTAGCCATGCTGGAAGAAAAGTCCCCTTTCATGTCTAAGTGRAACCGTTTTACTCTTGCAGTCTTAGCAGGAGACGGACAGAATGGGAAGATCTCTGTAGAAGCCACTTAGACAAAGCCAGCTAGCACACTATTAGTGTCCTGAGTTGAAAAAATGATTGTTTATATCTGGGAACTGATTTCTTGGTATATTGGGAAAAGATATACCAAGTTAAAAGTTCTTATTTTCAGTAAAACTAAAAATGTGTATCTTTTAACTAGAACTGAAAGCCACAGAAAAGAAAAAACCAAAACAGAAAAATCACTGTGTAACTGGGTTTCCATGGATGGAAACTGACTTCCTACCACCTCAGTGACTTGCCCAATTACTGATAAGTTTATCTACCCACTGTKGTCCTTTTGAATTCTCTCATCCTGCTTCTCACTGCAGTCCCATTTCCTCTACAATCAGCAAGCACCAGATTCTTTGCTGTGGTTGTCCGACTGCCCAGATTGCAATTTCTTCTCTGGACAGCCTGAGAAGCTTCCCTGGGGAAGGAGCAATAGTCCCTGCCTTCAAAGATGCCCTATTAAGAGGTGCAGTGTACACCAAGAAATTATTTCTGTTGTTCTGCTATTAATAAATGGCAAACTGGAGCTACTTTAATAGTAGCGATTTGCTCAAATGCGTGTGATGGAATATAACCAGTGAGTCATTTCATAACAATCTTATTCCTATAAACTTATTTTCATTTCCTTTAATATGGTACAAATTCCACTTTATTGTAACCTAAATGCAGTAGTTGCCTACAAGACAGGCATAATTCCCATGCTAGATTTTTCTTMTGCCTCTGAGGAAGTAAAATTCCATTTTGGAATTTCTTCTGTCACTCAAGAAAGTTGGACAATCACTGTTTTCTCTTGGAATTCTGGAGTTCTTTGTTTCTGAGCATATTTCCTTATGCTAGGACTGCCAGAATCAAAGCGTTTATTTTATAAACCTTGGTGTATAATTTAATTATGGTATTTGTATTTCCCTAATTGCAATCTCGTAGGTTATATATGCAAATGGCATCCTGAGGAAGATAAGTATTGCAGCAGACCATATGGTACTAGGTAGTGAGAAATTCCATTCTTTATTATTAAAAGTAATTTTGAATAAATGGGTTGGAGATTAATGCTGGGGTTTTGGGGGGGGGGGGTTTTTTTTTTTGAGATCTTTACAAATGAAATTTTCAACATCTGTTTAAAAGCACAGAAAGAGAGAAAAAAGGATCGTGTTGTCCTTTTCACCAAAGTAATTAGCATAATAGGACAAGGCAAGTAGTTCTCTTTTATTATGGTGTAGTCTGCTGGAGTAACAGGGAAAATCAGGAAACTGAATCTACTTTCTGCTGTAGTCTAATGACATGTGAAATGTTACCCATTCATTCGCAGCATCCTTTGCTCCAATAAGCTTTGCAATCAAGGCCAAAGAAAATGACCTTCTTCCTTTGGAGAAAAACCGTGTTAAATTAGATGATGACAGTGATGAGGAGGAAGAGGAGGCAAAGGAAGGCCAAGAGAATGCTAACTGTGCTTCAAACCATACTGCAGCAGTTACCACTCCATGTATTGCTCCTGAGGAGAAAAAGCCTCAACTTACACAGGAGGAGTTGGAAGCTAAACAAGGTATTCCATGTGGTGCTGAAAATAAAATGAAGGATTGAGTCCTTCACACAAACTGCAAAACTGTCATGTGAATAAGGGTGATGTTTTAGGTGTTTTGAATCTTTTCAGTGTCATGTTAACAGGAAGCAGAATTCTTTTCCCACAGTTTCCTCCTTATTTTTAAGAATAATGTCTTCACTGGTCGCTCAGATAAGATCAAACTTACTACACATGGGAGTGGTTGGGTGCTTTGCCCTAATGCCTGATTATTCTGAGTTTTGTTTTGGTTTTTCCATTGCAGCCTTCCAGTAAAGCACTGACTTTCTGGATTCCAGATTGCGTTAACAGAGCCCAGCAAAGACATACTTCTTGTCATTTTCTTCAGAGAACTGTGAATTGCCTCAAGCTATTTTTCATTTATATAGCACTCCCATATAGACTAATACTGCCTTGTTGATGTTTTGTTGCTCTTATAATGCAATGCCATTAAATCTTTCTGTGGGTTTTTCCTGTTACTGTGTTAATGTGCATAAGGGCAGAAGGGCATGCTGTGAATTTGAATGAAATGATGTTTTAAAAGAATCCAATTTCACCCATTCCTCCCCAGGGCTGTTTCACAGCAGAGTGTGTTTGTTAAAGTGGATATTCCGTCAGTATTTACCAGCTTAAAAACTCAGTATTTCTCACAACTATGAGTATGTGACAGTAATTTAATTTTTCTATTTCAGAATGGTGGGTTTTTGCTTCTAAGCAGCAGTTCCTTTGCAAACCTACTTTGTAGCATGAAGTATGCTATGGCATTACATATCTGAAGCAAATATGCATTATTTTGTGTGGCAATGAAGTGTAAAACATACTTGGAATAAGCTGTTTGTTGAAAAACCTATGCAACTGAACAAAAAATCCAGTTTTGTACATATACAGAATACAAAAATGGAAGTGTAAGATGAAAAACTTACACAAAGTAAACTGTTTGGTGCATAGTTAAATCAATTGGCTTACTCTTTATGTACTCACATACCAAAATCTGTTGGTTGTAGCAATGATGAAGCAGTTTCTGAAAGTTTCTGGAGCAGCTCTTTCTATTAACACATTAACTTGTATTTAAGTGGAAGGAGCAAACTGGAGAGTTTGCATCACTTTAAGACTTACAAGAAAAGGCTTCAGAACTTGCAGAGCTACTTTCTTTAAATAGGTTTTATAAACAGAAAAGGACAAGTATCCTGAATAATGAGGATTGGATTTTCATGTCATTTTAAGCTAGAAGTTTTAACTTCACCCTGAACTGCTTTTCTTCAAGCAAATGATGCATCTATGACTTAATATTATTGGAATTTCTTAATTTCAGGCTGGTATGTCCTTATTATGTCATTGAATGGCTGTGTTAGAAAGGCTTGAGAATGGCTGGAGGGGCTGTTTACTTGTTTGTGGTGGGGGGATGTGTATTTGTTTTAAGGAAGCCCGAGTTCCACAAACATGGCTCGCTCTAAACTTAATGCTTGTCTTTCTTAGCAAAGCAGAAACTAGAGGATAGATTAGCAGCGGCAGCAAGGGAGAAGCTCGCACAGGCTTCCAAAGAATCAAAGGAGAAGCAGCTACAAGCAGAGCGCAAAAGGAAAGCTGCCTTGTTCTTGCAGACCCTGAAAAACCCTCTGGCAGAGGCAGAAACTGAGAAAATTGAAGAGAATTCATTCAGTAGTGAGGTAAGCAAAAAATAAATTTCTCTTTCTCATAAAGCTGGCAGAAAACTTACCTCTAGAATGTGAATCTTACTGTGTGGTATGAGCTCAACTGAAGAGATAAAAGCTTTGCGAAATGGGGAGAAATTTCTATTTTGAACACTGATAATCTTTTTCAGTTAGTCTTACGTCAATGTGTCTCTCATCTGTCATTAAAGAAYGGTAGAGAAGTAAGCTGCACAATTCCTAGGTCAGTTAGCCCAGTATAGAAAAGAAAAGGAGCTTTCACATTACAACTCTGTACTAGTGATCCAAAGTGTTGGAACGGTCACCTTTCAGGAGTATTGGGATGACAGCTGGGATATTTACTTATTTGGTGTGTGTACTGATGGTTTTGCTGCACGTTACAAATACAAATATTGTTGGGAAGTAGAATCTCAGTTTCCTGGGTTCAGAATTATATTGCTTTCAGAATACCTAGCAAAATCACTCTTGGTTGCACTAATCAAGCAAAATGTCATCTCTGGATACTGATGAAAATTTTAGATACTGGTTGTGACAGACCAGCTACAAGAAAGAAGGACATGGCTTTCAATTGTTTCCTTTCCCTCAAAAAGAATTCCAGGTAATTCATTGCACGGTTCACAGAAATAGGATTCTAATTGCTGCTGTTTGTAAAAGTGGTAGGAGTGTTATTGATAATGTCCTTTGCTAGTTGATTTTGTTTGAGCCAGACACAGTACTAGTGTTTTGCTCAGTTCCAATAATAACCACATTTTGGTTGATTTCTAATTTTATCTTTGTGTATTGATTAAGTAGTGTAACCCCAGAATAATTAATGTGTGTTCTGGGCTTATGAATACTTTAAATATGCAAATTACTTACATGAACTGAAGTACTCATTTCTGTTCTCATATAGCTATAAATTCTCCCTATTTACAGAGCTCTTTCCTGATCCATTCCTGCTAGAGAGTTGTTGAATCATGTTTTAGCATTACTTTTGTCAGATTTGCCTCAGTCGTGCAAATAAGATGCTGAAAAACAACTTCTGGACTTCTGGACACATGGATGCCTGTGTTTGAAGCTGTCAGCCTTACTTCTGCACATTTTATGTAATCCCAATGCAGCAGGACTAACTTTGGAAACTGAGCACTGTTTTTTTGTTTATCTTCGATTTCAGAGCGTCAGTAGTATACCATGTCCTGTGACTGCAATCAGAACTTTACCCACCTTAGAAGTTAAGCAAACAGAAAGGCCTTCAAGCAGAAGCAGAGATCCTCCTAGGGATGAAGAAAAGGAAAAGAAGAGGAAAAAACACAAGAAAAGATCTCGATCACGATCTCGATCACCATTTAAGTATCATTCATCATCTAAGTCCAGGTCTAGATCACATTCAAAAGCAAAGCACTCACTTCCCACTGCCTATAGGACTGTCAGGCATTCAAGGTGGGTTTGGAAGCCAAACATATTCAGAGTTCTCTGTGAGTTAACAGTTAAAACATCTTTGCACTTCTTCCATAACATAGGTGTTTTTGTACCCATTGCAAATGTTACAGTCACCTTGAAGGTGGTAAATAAATACTATCAAATGTGGCAGGTCTTTTGAAAATAATTTTAGTGAAATACTGAATCATTAATTTCTAATCACATAGTGCGAAACTCTTACCAGTAAACACTTTTTCATGATTCTCTATGAAATACCTGGTGATAGTATGTAGGAATGTGATGATAGCAGGAAGAGAACTTGCAGATAAATCTGTGGCTGTTAGTGGAGCAAAGCAACTTAGACAATATTCAGATAAGAAATAGAGGTAGAGAACTAGGTGGTTCAGCAGCAAAGCTCAGAAGAAAACAAAGCAGTTGGGTGGCAAGTGAAAAAATAGGATGGATGAATCCCTTCTTGGATTCCTATTATATCACCACAAAAGGTGGTTGGACTAAAAGAAAAGTTTTCCATCAACTAATACAGGTGTTGTCGTCAGTAGACAAGACCGAAAAATAATTCCTTTTTTAGGCCCCTATTGGAAGTGAAAAGCAATGGATAACTTCATCTCAAATGTCTTGGATAGGCAAGAAATTTTGATGGACCTGACAAGTCTTGGGGCCTAAATACACTGAGTTGGTATAAAGCAGGCATTTGAAAGATGGTGTATTTGCATTTGGTGAAGTACAATTCCACTGAAATAAAAGAATTGAAATAAGTAACAGAAAGCAAACTTTTGAATGTTTTTTTTCTCTACTCAGATCACGATCAAGGTCACCCCGGAGAAGGGCTCACACACCAGAACGGCGGAGAGATGACAGAAGCGTTCCCACGGCGTATCGCATCAGCAACAGTCCCGGGAACAGCAGGAAACGGCCTCGCTCCAAGTAAGGGCTCCCGCTCCTCGGCAAGGGGGGAGTGCCTGTTGTCTTGTAGACTCCTTAACTAGAACTTAACCTTTGTATGCTCTGGAGATTTATTTGGATAGAAAAATACTTTTAATTACAGAAAAAAAAAATTAAAATGGAAGCATTTGTTCTTCCCCATTGTTGCACACTTCTGAACACCAGCTGTCAGACTGTTGAATGTTAATGCACTGCGGTCTGCTGGCCACGAGAGTTCATATTTCATAGTTCTCTCTTGTTGGGTCATCTTTTCATGCCATGCTTGTGCAAGCTGTAGGACCTCTGCACAGGTCGTAGTGCAACTATGATGTCAAATTTCTTGACATCACATCATATCTGCCCAGATAAGGGTAACTTTGATGTAGCAAACAGTTATTTTGGAGCTACTGTACTGGCAGACTGGAATGTGAAATATGAGTCAAGGTGTCATTTTGAGAGCACCCTGCATATAGTCTCTCTTAAACAATTGTAATCAAAATGGCATTTAGTCTTTGATTTCTTTTTCCATATATCTTGTGGAATAAGAAACAGAGAGATCACTTTCAGTGATCTTTATTAAAAAAATTCTATTGTTTCTTATGACAGTTACTCATCTCTTGACAGCCTGTAATTAACTGACATGTGGTAGGTATAACTGAGAGCTTCCCAAGTATGCTTCAACTGATTTGGTTTGTAATATTCATCAGATTAAGACAATAGAGGCTCCTGTTGAATTAATGCAAATTTGGTTACGCAGAAAAAATACGGAAGCTTAAAATACTTGTTTTCCTATAAACAGACAAAAGCATTTTCTTTGACAGCCCTGTGCTATTTTTAATGCTGTGTTGGTGTGTCTGCTGCTTGACTACTCAGCATTTTAAACTATAAATTATTTTTAGAATTGTGCCACTCCAAGTTGTAAATTATAATGGCAATTGTGAAATGAAGTACATTGCTCCTCTGTGAATAAGATTACTTGATAGGTAAATATTTTAAACTTCTGTTATGCCTCAAACAGGAAACCAGAACACGACACAATAAAATATGTCAGTAAGTACAGAAGATGTAGACTGAAGAAAGAGTGTTGGAGTTAAACATAGATAATGATATTTTTCAGCTCCGATTGCTGTTATTGAACCAAAAACTCTTTGAGCCCGGACATGTTAAATTTTCAAGTAAAAATGTGATGTACCAGTATTCATGTTCAATTACTTAAGATTCTTCATCTTTCAGCTGTTCTATTTGTTCCTCGTAATCTGAGATGAAAAACACTGAAAAAGCTTACTGTAACATACTTTTTTTGTATGACAAATGTTTGCCAAGATTTTCAAGATTTAAAAACGAAATCTGTTCACATCTTGGTTACATGATGTTTTAAGAAACTGAACCATTAAAGTACCTAGTAGCTAGTCAAGGAATAACTGACTTTGTAGCTGATGGTTTTGTATAGTCATGAAAATGTTAGAGGCTGTGGGGTTTTTTCTCTGTCTCTTAATCATTATTTATGCAAGAAGAGTGTAAGGAGATTTTGCACTTTTAAGTCTTGAATCTTAAATTCTGTTTAAAAATTTTTACTAAATTCTAAGCATCAGAGTTGCACATTGCTTGTATGGGAATTCAATATGTTTTAGCATAGGACCTTTTGAAGTAAAGAATTCCCATGAAAAATCAAAGTAAAGGAATGAATAATGTAATATTTAAAAGATAGTTTTAGTGTTTTGACATGTCCTAGAAGCTTCAACAACATTTTTCTGAGTGGACCTCTGGCAGCGCCTACTAGAGAGAGATGTCTACAATGAGATATTGCCTAACTCTAATTAAGGCATCACTCTGTAGTATCAATACTAGTATGTAACTCATACTGGCA
>NW_026624363.1:0-1079 GCF_030028575.1 Malurus melanocephalus
GTACGTGAGGGTGGGGAAATGTGGGGGACGCTCCTTGCTGGGTCCCGGGGACATCAGCGGTGACATCGGGAGGGGTCCCTGAGCCGCTCGATCCTGGGGACATCAGCGGTGACATCGGGAGGGGTCCCTGAGCCGCTCCTCGCTGGGACATCAGCGGTGACACTGATGGGGATCCTTGAGCTGCTCCTCGCTGGATCCCGGGGACATCAGCGGTGACATCGGGAGGGGTCCCTGAGCCGCTCGATCCTGGGGACATCAGCGGTGACACCGGGAGGGGTCCCTGAGCCGCTCCTCGCTGGGTCCCGGGGACATCAGGGGTGACACCGGGAGGGGTCCCTGAGCCGCTCGATCCTGGGGACATCAGTGGTGACATCGGGGGGAGGGGTCCCCGAGCCGCTCCTCGCTGGATCCCGGGGACATCAGCGGTGACATTGGGAGGGGTCCCTGAGCCGCTCCGCGCTGGGACATCAGCGGTGACACCGATGGGGAGGGTCCCTGAGCCACTCGATCCTGGGGACATCAGTGGTGACACCGGGGGGGGGGTCCCTGAGCCACTCGATCCTGGGGACATCAGCGGTGACACCGGGGGCTGTCCCTGAGCCGCTCCTCCGGGATCCCGGGGACATCAGCGGTGACACCGAGGGGGAGGGGTCCTTGAGCCGCTCCTCGCTGGGACATCAGCGGTGACACTGATGGGGGTCCCTGAGCCGCTCCTCGCTGGGACATCAGCGGTGACATTGGGAGGGTCCCTGAGCTGCTCCTCGCTGGATCCGGGGGACATCAGTGGTGACATCGGGAGGGGTCCCCGAGCCGCTTCTTGCTGGATCCCGGGGACATCAGCGGTGACATTGGGAGGGGTCCCTGAGCCGCTTCTCCCTGGGACATCAGCGGTGACACTGATGGGGGTCCCCGAGCCGCTGTCACATCCGTGTCCCCCTCCCCAGCTGACGGAGAAGCTGCTGGACCTGGAGAACGAGAACATGATGCGGGTGGCGGAGCTGGAGAAGCAGCTGCTGCAGCGCGAGAAGGAGCTGGAGGTGGTCAAGGTGCGCTGGGGAGCTGCAAAAATTTGGGGAGGG
>NW_026624363.1:3631-4891 GCF_030028575.1 Malurus melanocephalus
GGGGGTTCTGGTGAGGTACAGAGGGGGTGATTGGGGTGCAGAGGGTTTTTTGGGGGTTCAGAGTCCCCAGGTGAGCGTGGAGGGGCTAATTGGGGTGCAGAGGGTTTGGCTGGGGTTCAGGGGGTCCAGGTGAGTGTGGAGAGGGTGAATTGGGGTGCAGAGGGTTTGGATGGGGTTCAGGGAGCCTCAGTGAGGTTTGGAGGAGTTAATTGGGTGCAGAGGGGTTTTTGGGATTCAGGGGACCCCGGTGAGTGTGGAGGGGCTGATTGGGGTGTAGAGGGTTTGGTTGGGGTGCAGAGGGTTTGGTTGGGGTTCAGGGGGTCCAGGTGAGGTGTGGAGGGGCCAATTGGGGTGTAGAGGGTTTGGTTGGGGTTCAGGGGGCCCTGGTGATGTTTAGAGGGGTTAATTGGGGAAGAGAGGGTTTGCTTGGGGTTCAGGGGGTCCAGGTGAGGTGTAGAGGGGTTAATTGGGGTACAGAGGGTTTTGTTGGGGTTCAAGGAAGCCCTAGTGAGGTGTGGAGGGTTTGGTTGGGGTTCAGGGGGTTCAGATGAGGTATAAAGGGGGTAATTGGTTTGCAGAGGGTTTTTTTGGGGTTCAGGGGGTCCAGGTGATGTTTAGAGGGGCTAATTGGGGTGCAGAGGATTTGGTTGGGGTGCAGAGGCTCAGGTGATGTGTAAAGGGGCCAATTGGGGTACAGAGAGTTTGGTTGGGGTTCAGGGGCTCTGGTGAGGTGTGGAGGGGGTGATTGGGGTGCAGAGAGTTTGGTTGGGGTTCAGGGGCCCCGGTGATGTTTGGAGGGTTTGGTTGGGGTTCAGGGGGTCCATGCAAAGTGTGGAGGGGGTAATTGGGGTGCAGAGAGTTTGAGTGGGGTTCAGGAGGCCCAGGTGAGGTTTGGAGGGTTTGATTTGGGTTCAGGGAACCCCAGTGAGGTTTGGAGGAGTTAATTGGGTGCAGAGGGGTTTTGGGGGTTTAGGGGACCCCAGTGAGAGTGGAGGGGGTAATTGGGGTGCAGAGGATTTGGTTGGGGTTCAGGGGGTCCAGGTGAGGTGTAGAGGGGTTAATTGGGGTGCTGAGGGTTTTTTTGGGGTTCAGGGGTCTCTGGTGAGGTGCAGAGGGTTTGGTTGGGATGCAGAGGGTTTGGTTTGGGTTCAGGGGGCCCCCGTGAGGTTTGGAGGGTTTGGTTGGGGTTCAGGGGGTCCATGCGAGGTGTGGATTGGTTAATTGGGGTGCAGAGGGTTTGGACAGGGTGATCTGGTTGAG
>NW_026624363.1:6821-9943 GCF_030028575.1 Malurus melanocephalus
GCTGCAGCGCGACGCACGCACGGCCGAGGTGAGGGAGGATGGAGCCTAGCCTGGAGCTGACCGCGGGCACGGCTGGTCAGCCACGCCTCGCTCTGCCACGCCTCGTGCTCATCTGGTCATCTACACCTTGTCCTGCATGCTCCTTGTGCACACCTGCTCAGCCACGCCTTGCTCTGCATGGTCCTTGTGCACATCTGGTGATCCTCTTCTTGCTCTGCCACTCCTCATGCACATCCACAGCTTGTCCTGCATGGTCCTCATACACATCTGGTCACCCACGCCTTGTCCTACATGCTCCTTGTGAACACCTGGTCATCCAAACCTTGCTTTGCATGGTCCTTGTGCACACCTGGTCATCCACAGCTTGCTCTGTATGCTTTTCATGCACACGTGGTCATCCACACCTCACTCTGCATGGCCCTCGTGCACATCTGGTCACCCACACCTCGCTCTGCCATGCCTTGTGCACATCTGGTCATCTACACCTTGTCCTGCATGGTCCTTGTGCACATCTGGTCAGTCACGCCTCTCTCTGCCATGCCTCGTGCACGGCTGGTCACCCACGCCTTGTCCTGCATGGTCCTTGTGCACATCTGCCCACCCACGCCTTGTCCTGCATGCTCCTTGTGCACATATGGTCATCCACGCCTTGCACTGCTCGCTTCTTGTGCATACCTGGTCATCCAAACCTTGCTTTGCATATTCCTCGTGCACATCTGGTCATCAACACCGTGTCCTGCATGCTCCTTGTGCACATCTGGTCACCCACACCTTGCTATGCACGCTTTTCATGCACACGTGGTCATCCACACCTTGCTCTGCATATTCCTCATGCATATCTGGTCATCCACAGCTAGCTTTGCATGCTCCTTGTGCACATTTGATGATCCCCTCCTTGCTCTGACACACTTCATGCACATCTGGTCATCTACACCTTGTCCTGCATGGTCCTCGTGCACACCTGCTCAGCCACGCCTTGCTCTGCATGGTCCTTGTGCATATCTGGTGATCCCCTCCTTGCTCTGCCCCTCCTCATGCACATCTGGTCATCCACACCTTGCCTTGTGTAGTCCTTGTGCACACCTGCTCAGCCACACCTCATGCACATCTGGTCATCTGCACCTTGTCCTTCATGGTCCTCGTGCACATCTGGTCACCCACACCTTGCTATGCGTGTTTCTCGTGCACACCTGGTCATCCACACCTCACTCTGCATGCTTTTTGTGCACATCTGGTCACCCCATGCCTTGCTCTGCATGGTCCTTGTGCACATCTGGTCAGCCACGCCTTGTCCTGCATGGTCTTCATGCACATCTGGTGATCCTCTCCTTGCTCTGCCATTCCTCGTGCACATCCACGCCTTGTCCTGCATGGTCCTAGTGCACATCTGGTCACTCACACCTTGCTCTGCCATGCCTCGTGCACATCTGGTCATCTACACCTTGTCCTGCATGGTCCTCGTGCACACCTGGTCATCCAAACCTTGCTCTGCATGCTTTTTGTGCACACCTGGTCATCCACACCTTGCTCTGCACACTTTTTGTGCACATCTGGTCATCCAAACCTTGCTCTGCATTCTTTTTGTGCACACCTGGTTATCTCCTCCTTGCTCTGCATGGCCCTCGTGCATTCCTTGTCATGTTTACCTTGTCCTGCACGTTTCTCATGCACACCTGGTCATCCAAACCTTGCTCTGCACACTTCTCATGCACATCTGATCACCCACACCTTGCTTTGCATGGCCCTTGTGCACATCTGGTCATCCACACTTTGCTCTGCATGCTTTTTGTGCACACCTGGTCATCCAAACCTTGCTCTGCACACTTTTTGTGCACATCTGGTCATCCAAACCTTGCTCTGCATGGCCCTCGTGCATTCCTTGTCACGTTTACCTTGCTCTGCACGCTTCTCATGCACACCTGGTCATCCACACCTCGCTCTGCGCATTTCTCATGCACACCTGGTTATCTTCTCCTGTCTCTGCATGTTTCTTATGCACACCTGGTCATCCAAACCTTGCTTTGCATGGCCCTTGTGCACATCTGGTCATCCACACTTCGCTCTGCACGCTTTTTGTGCACATCTGGTCACCCCATGCCTTGCTCTGCATGGTCCTTGTGCACATCTGGTCAGCCACGCCTTATCCTGCATGGTCTTCATGCACATCTGGTGATCCTCTCCTTGCTCTGCCATTCCTCGTGCACATCCACACCTTGTCCTGCATGGTTCTTGTGCACACCTGGTCATCCTCTCCTTTTTCTGCACACTTCTTGTGTACATCTGGTCATTCAAACCTTGCTCTGCACACTTTTTGTGCACACCTGGTCATCCACACCTTGCTCTGCACGCTTTTTGTGCACACCTGGTCAACCACACCTTGCTCTGCATGCTTTTTGTGCACACCTGGTCATCCAAACCTTGCTCTGCATGGCCCTCGTGCATTCCTTGTCACGTTTACCTTGCTCTGCACGCTTCTCATGCACACCTGGCCATCCAAACCTTGCTCTGCACATTTCTCATGCACACCTGGTTATCCCCTCCTGTCTCTGCATGTTTCTTATGCACACCTGGTCATCCAAACCTTGTTCTGCACACTTTTCATGTACACCTGGTCATCTCCTCCTTGCTTTGCATGGCCCTTGTGCACACCTGGTCATCCACACCTTGCTCTGCACGCTTTTTGTGCACACCTGGTCACCCACACCTTGCTTTGCATGGCCCTTGTGCACATCTGGTCATCCCCTCCTGTCTCTGCATGCTTTTTGTGCACACCTGGTTATCTCCTCCTTGCTTTGCATGGCCCTTGTGCACACCTGGTCATCCAAACCTTGCTCTGCACACTTCTCATGCACATCTGATCACCCACACCTTGCTTTGCATGGCCCTTGTGCACACCTGGTCATCCAAACCTTGCTCTGCATGCTTTTTGTGCACACCTGGTCATCCAATCCTTGCTTTGCCCACTCTTTGTGCACTCCTGCCCTGTTTGCCCACTCCCCCCGTGCCGGACACTGCCCATCCCTGACCATCCATCCCGTGCCAGGACGCCTACAACACCGTGGTGCGGTATTTCGGCGAGAGCCCCAAGACGACCCCGCCATCCGTTTTCTTCCCGGTGTTTG
>NW_026624363.1:10528-12054 GCF_030028575.1 Malurus melanocephalus
GCACCCCTCACCTGTTGTAGTGGTTTGAATGATTTTAATGGGAGCAAAACACTCCCAAGTTCCAGCAAACCTCCTCCCCCTCTCTTTTCCCCACCCGGGTCCCGGAGACAAACTTTTCCACAGAGAGGAAAAGTGAAAAGAAAAGGGAAAAAAACTATTTATTTAAAATTATAGAAACAAAAAGAAAAAAAAACCTGTGGAATCAGCTGTTAGATCCCAAAGCCTTTCTCTTCCCTCCTGGGAGTAGCTTCCCCTCCGGGGCCCCCAAAGGGGTTGGACAGAGTCTCTCCGGTGGTTCACTGGAGGATCTTTCTCACCTGTTGTGCCACGGGAAAATCCTCCAATTCTCAGATGATGAAGAAAAAAGAAAATTCAAGGAAAAAACAAGTCCAAAGAAAGGGAGAAAAAAGGAGCAGTCCCAGAGAGAGCAGGCAGCTTCTTTTCCACCGCTGATCCCGAGATCCTCCCCGGAAGGGAAAAAAAAAAGTGTGTCTTGTCCCTTTCCCTCCCATTGTCCTTGAAGGGAGGAACATCACCAAACAAACCAGAGCAGTCTCGACTAATGTATAGTTCCAGAAGGGTTGTTTAACTTTCCTCTAACATAAGCAGATGATAGGAATACAATACTCAGCTAACCTAGGACACCTGATGTGCTCACCTGGCAGGACGCGGAGCAGGAAAACGAGACGCGCAAGAAGCAGGAGGAGGTGATGCGGGAGAAGCTGCTGGCGCAGGAGGCTAAAAAGCAGGAGAAGGTGAGTGGGGTGGGCTGGGGAGGAGGAGGGGGCATGGAGGGGACCCCCGTGTCCCTCACCCGGACCCCCCTGTGCCTCCCTCGCAGCGGAACAAGTGGCAGCAGCAGGAGCTGATCGCGGAGCTGCGGCGGCGCCAGGCCAAGGACCACCGGCCCATGTACGAGGGCAAGGATGGCACCATCGAGGACATCATCACMGGTACGGTCCCCTCGGCTCCCTGACCCCTCCATGGCCTGGCTCAGCCGGTTATGGGGGCTGACATATCCCTGTCCCCTTCCCGTTCCCTGCCCGTACCCCCGCAGCGCTGAAGAGCGTCCCCTTCACTGCCCGCACGGCCAAGCGGGGCTCCCGCTTCTTCTGCGACCCGTCCCACCACGACGAGTCCAGCTGTTAAGATCCCCAGGTACCATCTGCATGCCTGGATCCCCCTGGATCYCCCTGGATCCCTCCCCGGGTTCCCCCGGACCCCGCATGTCCCCTTCTGCACGTCCCCTCCCCTGCATGTCGTCACCCCAGGGTGCCCGGTGTGCTCCAGTCCCTTGGAGCGGGGCAGGATCTTAATGCCAGGATGGATCCTGGCACAGGATCCTGGCACAAGATCCTGGCACAAGATCCTGGCACAGAGCTGGATCCCAGAACAGGATCCCAACACAAAACTGGATCCCAGCACAGGATCCTGGTACAAAGTTGAATCCCAAAACAGGATCCTAATACAAAATTGGATCCCAGCACAAGATCCCAGCACAGGATCCTGGTACAAAGTTGGATCCC